>NW_026652278.1:118636945-118689445 GCF_009828535.3 Hylobates moloch
GTCAGTTAGCCAAAGGGAGGATGGGTACTGAGGTGTGTCTAACCTCCTGTCTCCTGAAATCCAGGAAACTTACTTAAAAGTTTTGCTGAAGTATTTGTAGCTAAGAGGGTTCCATTCAGTCTCTTGGGGGCATCAGGTTTTATTTTTATTCCACCAAAGCGATATTTTAATAGATGTATACATTGTGAAATGATCATCACAATCCAGCTAACTAATATATACATTGCCTCATATAGTTATCTTTTTTGTGTATACTAAGAACATTTAAGGTCTACTCTTTTAATAAATTTCAAATATACACTGCAGTATTATTAACTATAGTCACCATGCTGTACACTTCATCTCCAGAATTTATTCATCTTGCCTAACTTCATTCATTCATTCATACATTGATGAACACTTAGGTTGGTTCTAGCTTTTGGCTATTTTGAATACTGCTGTAACCAATACTGGGGTGAAGATATCTCTTTGAGATACTGATTTTATTTTCTTTGGATATGTGGTTTTATCTCTTTGTTCAACCTCTTACTTTGCTCATGTATTGTTTTCTTGATTACATTTAGTCATCTATCTGTGTTCTCTTACAGCTCAATGAGCTTCTTAAGATAATTAGAGTTATCTTTTGGGCAATTTATAGGTTGCCATTTTTTGTGTGTCCATTATTAGTGATTTATTTTTTTTTCTTTGGTGGTGTTTTTCCAATTATTTTTAATTCTTGTGGACTTGCTTCATTGTGCTATTAAAGAACTAAGATCTTCAATTCTATAAAAACTGGCTTCGGTAAGGAAAGCTCTTCATCCAACTGTCCATCCAGAATTCTGAGTAGGCTAGGTGTCAGAGTCTGTGAGCAGGTTTGCTGCTGGAGTGTTTGGGTGGGCTGGCCTGGTTCCTGGGTCAGTAGATGTGTAGACTTGAAGCCTGGGTCCACAGGGATGGGCTTGATTCTGCAACCTTAGGGGCCAGCCTGACACCTGGGTCCACTGGGGTGGGCCTGGAGCCTATAGTCCTTGAGTCTAAGTCAGCAGGAGGCAACCCAGTTCGAGGTTCTACTGGGGTAGGCCTGACCTTGGGTTTTCTGGAATGGCCCTGGATCCTGGGTTCACTGGAGCCTGGGGCCATGAGCATCAGCCTGAAGCCTGGGACTGTTGACCTTGGCCCAGCACCAGGCTCTACTGGGATAAACTTGTACCCTGGATCTTCTGGAGCAGGCCTGGACGCTATGGCTTCTGGAACCTGTGGCCACAGGGACTGGACTGGAGCCTGGGGCTGCAGTGGGTGTCCTGGAACTGGGGTAGACCTGGAGCATGAGTCTGTGGAAACCAGTCTGGAGCCTGGGACAGAGTGGCTAGACTCGTGCTGTGGTGGTTCTGAAGGCCCTGTCTATAGGTGCTGACCTAGAGCCTCAGGCCCTGAGAGCTGACCTGATGACAGGTCCTGTGATGGACCTGGTGCTGGGGTCCATGGTGAAGTCAGGTGTTCAGTGCACTCTCCTTCTCTCATGCAGATGCTGTCGGGGCATGGGAAAGGAGTAACATGGGTAGTGTGATGCTATTCTTCCTGCCCTCTTCAGTGTGTCTTACTTATTTCTGTTATGCAATTACTGATCTGGATTTCTTAATTATTGTAAATATATGTTGTGTATGGGGATAGTTGTTCTACTTGATGTTTTTGTGAGGGGGCGAGCACTGGAAGGTCCTATTCTGCCATCTTTCTGACATCACTCTGGTGTTTATACTTTGTATGCATTTCTCTTTAGTTTATACCTAGAATAAAAATGATGCATCACAGAGCATTTACATCTTCATTTTGGAAAATACTGCCAAAGTTTTCAAAAAATGATTGAATATATTTACACTCCCCTCAGCAATGCAAGATTATGTTTGTTATATTCTAAGCTATATTACTGAATAAATGTTAAGCATTGAAATAATATTTTTGAGTTATTCCTCTAATACCGTTATGTAGGATAATGTCCTTCCTCAAAGGACATGCAGGCTGAATTATTTCAGGGAGAAATATTATGATGTCTCAAACTTAATTTCAAATATTTCAACAAGAAGAATAAAAAGGATGGATGGATAGAGGTATGTGTAGATAAGTAGAGACAGCAAACATGGAAAACGTTAAAAATAGGTCAACCAAGACAAAATGTATATTTCAAGCCATGTAAAGACAGGGAGGGAATTGAACGTTTATCACTAAGTGAAAGGAGACAATCTGAAAAAGCTATATACTATGTGATTCCAACTACATGACATTCAGGAAAAGTCAAAATACAAAAAAATTCAGTTGTTTTCCAGGGGTTAGGGTAGAGGGAGGGATAAATAGGTGGAGCACTGGGGGATTTTAGGCCAGTGAAACTATTTGTGTGATACTGTGATGACGTTTACAAGTCACAATTATCCAAGCCCATGGAATATACAGCAATAAGAATGAACCTTAATGTGGACCTTGAGTGATTATGATGTGTCAATACAGATTCATCAAATGTGATAAATATACCTCTCTGGCAGGGGAAGCTGATAATGGCAGAAGCTATGCATGTGTGATGTATGGGGGCGGAACTCTCTGTACCTTCCACTCAATTTTACTGTGAACCTAAAACTGATTTAAAAGTTAGAGTCTATTTTTTTAAAAAGGAGAAAAAAATCATATAGACCAGACAGGACAAATAAAAAACAAATAATTATATTTTAAACTTAAACATTTTTAATGTAAGCAAAGTAAATATTGCATATAAAAGGCAAAGATCGTCAGACTGGATAACATCAGTTTTAGGAAGTCTTATGTAGAAAACCAAAGCCTAATTTACAGACTGGTACTATAAGATTCAGAATACCAGTGAGAGAAAGGAGATGAGATGGGCAGAAGCGATAGAAATCATGTGGTTTTTAATATGTCTTATAATAGATTTTGCAATGACAATTGTACAATTTTATAACTTTTTGAAAGAATGAATATGTTTACTTATGTACCCTAAGTTGTAATAAACAACAGAAGGGCAATTTATTTTAATCCCCTTGTTGTATATTTGGAAATGTCACACATTCCTTTTCAGGAAGTCTGAGGACTTCAGATAGGAATGTAGGCAGGATTTTTAAAGTATGAAATAAGCAACAGGTTTCGTTTGAAATGCTCAATACTTTTCATAGTTTTATACTGATAACATTCCAGTTCTATGAAAATAGTACAAAAATGGTGAGGTCTAATAGAATATCCCTAAAATTATATTCTCTACCAATTACACCAAGGAAAATTAGATACATATAACATTTTTGGAATAGGGGTTTTTATGACTATTATTAAGTCACAGTCAAAAATTCATACTTTTCTTTATATTTGTCAATAGAAAAAATCAAATATTCTAATTAATAACCATCTTTCTTCCATTAAAAATATAATAATATTCAGATAGACTTTTAAATTACAATTATACCATGTAGAGAAAATATTAGTATTTTTAAGTTTAATTTACAGTCATAGAAAATGCTACCTCATTAATCCAAGAAGACCAAGAGTCCAAAGAAAACTTAAATTAGTAAGTCTTTTCCTTAGTCAATAGTGTCTTTAACCAAATTTTACATTTTCTTCCAATTTTCTTTGTCTCCTTTGTTGCAATTTAATATGTTTTATGAGCATCATTCATCTAGAAAATTGCTGTTAGAGTAGAAAATAATATAACCTGGAGTAACATTGCTGTTTACCATAATTATATAAAAAATAAAGTTTTGAAACAATTTTTGATACTGTGATCGTTTAGCCTAGAAAATGAAAAGTTATTTTGCTTTTCTCAAAACTTACAGAATTACTCTAATGTTATAAACAGTTTCAAATGTTGAAATAGTTTTATTGAAACTATTTTTATTATACATTTTTGAACTTTAGATTTAAATTATTACAGATTAGAAGGCATCAAGAATTAAAATACATTCTTTTGTCTTGTTTTCAAATTAGGCAAAGTATCACCTACTCAGGCACTTGTGGGCCTACAGTGAATACATACATATTTTTCTTAGCTTTATGTAACACTGGGCAATTTTCAAAATGTTTCTCACTATTTTATTTGGTGATCACAACAACTTTGTAATTAAGAAAGAAAAAAGGACAATTCTCCCAATTTTAGAGATAAAGAAATAAAGCTCCACAAAGTTTAAGTAAGCCCACATTGGATGACAAGTGATGGATTAAATAGATCTTTGAGAAATTACTTATTATCCAACATTTATTAAGTAACTCCAAATTTCCAAGCTCCTTCCATACACTGTTCAGAAACACTTCCTATAGGCCTTGTGTCTCTTGTTGCAGTGGTTGATAGTGATAGTGATGGTAACGATGAAGTGAGTGTATGCACACACAGAAGTAGGAAGAGAAAGGAGGACAATAGAAATCAGAGAGGAATAATAAAATTAAAGATTAGTTAAGAAAAGATTTCCAAAGAGTAGAAATACAATCATCACAGCCAAGAATAGCTAGTTCTGTTCAAATAAATAAAAGGAGAAAATAGAAATCTAATAAAATTAGAATGAAGTTAATTTACATTTTTGCTAACAGGGTACATATAATGAATAAATACTTCGCTTTGCTGAATCATGAAAAAATAATAATTGACTAAATGAGAATTTTACTACCAATAAACATATTTTTCTAGATAATCAATTACTGTTAACAGGGAACACATAACCGAGAAGTTTAACATTTTAAGTGGAATGTGCCCAGGACATTCTGGTTTTAATTTCCTCTTACTTGCCATTGCTCTTACAAAGTTGTCTGTATCTCCTTCTTGGAAGTTTTAAGGTAATATTCAAATTCACTTTGCTCTGTTGCAGATAATACATACACTAAGGCTATTTTTTTGCACATGTATGGACTTGTATCTAAATATTCAATATTTTTATTACTTTTTGACTCAGAAGCTGCTGATTCCAGCCTTCCACATCACAAGTTCTTAATTCCTAGCATCTTCCTCACAATTCCTTAGGCTCTGCCTCCATACATCCCATATAATACATCTCAGTTTTTTCCTATTTCACAAACTGGGGTTAACATTTCCTAATTGTTCATATTTCATAAGGCCTGATTCCAAACAACCCTCTACTTCTGTCATTTTCTTATGTACTTTTTTACCTCCATTTCCTCTCTTGTTAATTATTTCCAATGTATTAGCCTGTTTTCATATTGCTGTAAAGAACTGCCTACAACTAAGTTATTTATAAAGGAAAGAGGTTTAATTGACTCATGGTTTAGCATGGCTAGGGATGCCTCAGGAAACTTACAATCATGGTGGAAGGCAAGTGGAAGGCAAGGGGGAATGATATGGTTTGGCTGTGTCTCCACCCAAATCGCATCTCGAATTGTAACTCCCACAACTGCCACGTGCTGTGGGAGGAACCCAGTGGGAGGTAATTGAATCTTGGGGGCAGGTCTTTCCCTCACTGTTCTTGTGATAGTGAATACATCTCATGAGAGCTGATGGTTTTAAAAAACAGGAGTTTCCCTGCACAAGCTCTCTCCCTTTGCCTGCTGTCATCCATGTACAATGTCACTTGCCCCTTTTTGCCTTCTGTCATGGTTGTGAGGCCTCCCCAGCCATGTGGAAGCATAAGTCCGTTAAACCTTTTTTTTCTTTTTTTTGTAAATTTCCCAGTCTCAGGTATGTATTTATCAGCAGTGTGAAAATGGACTAATACAGGGAAGCAAGGCACCTTCTTCACAATGTGGCAGGAAGAAGTGCTAAGTGAAGGGGGAAGAGCCCCTTATAAAACCATTAGATCTCATGAGAGCTCACTATCAGGAGAACAGCCTGGGGGAAACCATCCCCATGATTCAATTACCTCTACCTGGTCTCTCCCTTGACATGTGGGGATTATGGAGATTGCAGGGATTACGATTCAAGATGAGATTTGGGTGGGGACACAAAGCCTTACCATAATGTGATAATAATACAGCAATGGAATATGGAAGGAAGAGTGTTTGAGGAGCTGTTGCAAAGCTTCATAGGAAGAAATAATTATTATTTGGCTTAGAAAAGCAAAGATGAAGCAGTGTAAGGAAACAAAAACAGAATGATATAGTAACCATCTGCAAAATGTAGCTTCCTTCTTTTAGTGGTATCACAAATTGATTTGGCAAGGAGTCCAACTCAGAGACTAGGCTGGAGAGAAAAAACTACTGTGTACTTAATTTCTGTGAAGAAAGAAGGTAGTAAACAGGTGAGGAAATTACAGAGAATGTGAACCATCTGAGCTAGTTCTAGGCTAAAAGAAAAGGTGATAGATTGACAGAGGCTTTTAAAACTCCAGCCAGGCCAGGTGCAGTGGCTCATGTTTGTAATATCAGCATTTGGGAGGACAAGCTGGGAGGAACACTTGAGCCCGGGAGTTCAAGACCAGTTGTGGAACATAAGGAGACTGTGTCTCTACAAAAAATTTTAAAAATTAGCCAGGCATGGTGACATGCACCTGTAGTCCCAGCTATTCAGTGGGCTGAAGCAGGAGGATCACTTGGGATTGAGAGTTCAAGGCTGCAGTGAGCCATTATGGTGCAACTACACTCCATCCTGGGCAACGCTGTGAAAACCTGTCTCAAAAAAAAAAAAAAAAAAAAAAAGCCACATAGTCAAGGTGTGGCAGAGAAGCCATGAAACTCACCACAAAAGTAAATATTCTATACTAAAGCTTCTTACACCAAAATCTGGTTTTAGTAATTATAAATGAAACTAATGGGTTTTAGGCACTAAAACTATATAATATTATATCTTTATACAACCTATTGATTATGCAGCCTATTGGTTTGATTGTTTATATATAAACTATTTAATATTTTATGCTACATAAAATGTTATCACAATTCTGTGACAAGAATGCATTTGCCATGTTCTATTTCCAGAAGTACCAAGAATGGGTGACCTGTAGGAAAAATTCAATGAAAAATTCCAATGAAGAAGTTACATTATAATTATACCTAGAATTAATAGTATTTATTTATGGTAGAATAAAAATTCACATATAAAAATACAAACAAAAATATACATAATGTGAAATTTTTATGACAATACAGAAACAATGTTACTGTCCTGATAAAGAGCAAAGAAAATACACTAAGTCGAAAATTTAACTACTTTCTCAGGTGATTTGGTTTTACCTTTTGCTCTACTATATATGTGCCTGTGTCTCTCAAATCCTGTAGTACTGTGTTTTAAAGAAGGATATTGTCACTAAATGTTTTATCTTCAATAACAGAAAAAACTTGAGTTCTTCCAAGTCCAAAAATAAAATTCTAGTTTGAGAAAAATCTAAAGATAAATATTTTTAAAGAAGTTTTTCAATTTTCTCTCTTTTCAAACTGGATCATTTTTGTTGCTCTATCTTCTATCTTCAAGTTTGCTTTTCTCTTCTCAATCATCTCTGTTCCACCTTTAAGCCCATATAGTAAAAACATTTTTTTTTCAGGTGTTGCATTTTCTTTCTTTTTTTTTTTTTTTTTTTTTTTTTTGAGATGGTGTTTCACTCTTGTTGCCCAGGCTGGAGTGCAATGGCACGATCTCAGCTCACTGCAACCTCTGCCTCCTGGGTTCAAGTGATTCTTCTGCCTCAGCCGCCCGAGTAGCTGGGATTACAGGCATGCACTGCCACGTCCAGCAACTTTTGTATTTTTAGTAGAGACAGGGTTTCTCCATGTTGGCCAGGCTGGCCTCAAACTCCCGACCCCGGGTGATCTGCCTGCCTCAGCCTCCCAAAGTGTTGGGATTACAGGAGTGAGCCACCACAACCAGCCATCAGGTGTTGTCTTTTTTGTTCTAAATTTTTCTTTTGGTTCTTACTGTAGTTTCTAGTTCTCTACTGAGATTTTCTGTCATTTCAGTTATTATGAATGTACTTTTCCTTGCCATATTAAGTATAGTTATAATAACAGCTTTAAGTTCTTCATCTGACAATTCCAACTCTGTAGGACACACCGAGAAGAGCCCTGCACATCGTTTCTGTGATATTCTTTCCAAGAATGGAAAGCCTGGGTGTGGTCATGAGAAAACAGACAGACCCAGGTTGGGGGCATTGATACAATGAAATGGCTGCATTCTCAAGACTCTTCAGAACATGAGAGACAGGGAAAGAATGAAGAACAATTCAAAGATGATGAGACCTGACGGCTAAGTGCAGCATGTGTTTCTGAACAGGATCCCAGTCAAGAAAGAAAAAAAATGTTGTTATGACAGTTGATGAAATTTAAATGATACCTGTGGTTTGAATGATAATGTTACATCAATATTAATTTCTTGATTGGGAGAAATCTATTGCACCATGAAGGACAATTTTGTTTTGGTGAAGAAAGAGAGAGATAGAACAAGTGCAATGAAGTGTTAACAGAGACTCTGGAATCTGGGATTACTTTGGAAGAGGAACCTGGGAGTCCTTTGGCAAACTGTATATACATTTGAAGCTATTTCATAATACAGACAAATAAAAATAATGATGCAAATTAAAAATAATAAATGAAAATAAAGAAAAATTCAGCTATATGTTCTGTGAGATTTAGAATATGGTAACACCATTATTGATCTGGATATTTAAACAAGTATGATAAAATGGTAACACTATTATTGATCTGGATATTTGGCAAATATGAAAATGTCTTTGAACTTTGTTTCATATTTTTATCTTCCCCATGCAGGTGAAAACAACATAATTTTTTGCCACATACATAATGCTCTTCAGAATCTGGCTCCAGAACACAGTGATTAGTTGGAAGGCCCTCTGGAATTTAGGGAAGAGTCAGATCAACCCTTTCCCAAGATGGGACTCAGAAGAATGAAGCTGACTGAAGCTCAGTAGCTGCATTCATTTGTTTATCAAATATTGGCTGACTGATGCCTGACCTCTTGGAACTAGCTGAGTTCCCCTGGCTGGCTGGTTGGCTGAACTTCTGATCTTTCCTTCCTGAACCTTCCCCATCAACTCCTATTTCTGCCTTTGCTGTTTTTGCTGGTTGGCTGCCCTCCCTGAGGCTACCAAAATGTTGCCAAAAGATTGAGTGTACCAGTAATGATAATAAAATTGACTCAATACAGGCGGAGACCTCAGATAAAAACAACAGGAAAACCCACAGTAAAAAGTCATTCTGTACACTGAAATGTGTAGCAGTAAATTTTTTGAGTATTTGAACTAGTTGACCCGTTCCACTTACATGAAGTAGGAAAGCAGTAGCGTAATTTCATGCATAAATCTTTTTAGATAATGACATTATTACTTTCAACTAGTAGTAAATTAACAAAATATAGTGAGAGTAGAATAAAGAGATCAGAAAAAATTTAAGACATAGTAAATGGTTTCTAGATCTAGGCACTACACTAAGCTTTTAAAATAATCTTAGCCTTGAATCTTCTTGATATAGTGAGGAAACTAAAAACAATGGGAGTAGGGCCTAAATTGTGCCTAGGCTGTGTCAGACTGCAAAAGCCTATACCCAGCTACACAGCTTTACAAACTGAACTCTGGTGAATGAATCAACTGTGGTTCATTTCATAATGGACCAAATTGTTGCTACCAATCAGTCAGTCCTAGGCACATTTACCTTCCCAGTTGAACAATCAATTATTTACACTTCCTGCTTCACTGTATCTTTAGATTATCAATATTTTCTTCAATCTTTTAGTTATTTAATGTCATATGACTACCCTCAATAATAGTATATATGAATGTTTGTTTTGGTGATGGGAAGTCAATCAGATTGTTCCAGATAACCACTGCCTTCCTACCTTGCCTAAATAGGTATTTCACATATTCTTTTCCTTAAAAACTGACATAGGTCAGGCACGGTGGCTGATGCCTGTAATCCCAGCACTTTGGGAGGCCAAGCCGGGTGGATCACTTGAGGTCGGGAGTTTGAGACCAGCCTGACCAACATGGAGAAACCCCGTCTCTACTAAAAATACAAAATTAGCCAGGTGTGGTGGCACATGCCTGTAATCCCAGCTACTGGGGAGGCTGAGACAGGAGAATCGCTTGAACTCAGGAGGCGGAGGTTGTGGTGAGCAAAGATCATGCCATTGCACTCAAGCTTGGGCAACAAGAGCAAAACTCCATCTCAAGAAAAAAAAAAAAAAAAAACCTGACATAGTTGTTTATCTGCTGAGAGTACAAGTTATTGTGATAATAAATGGCATTGCTATTGGTCATCCTTTTCTAACGGTATATTTGCATTTTAATAACTGTATTGAAAAACTCAAGGAGATTGCTATTATTCTACCTATTTGGGTTAAAATGATAAACAAAAGAAGTGTTCTTCAGATGGAGAACCCCCTTAAATCAAAATATGTCAGCCATGCCAGCTACTTTAGTGTCTGAGAATAGTTCAGACAGTAGCTTGGCAAACTGGTTTGCTGAAGCACCATTAGTGATGATAAGAGAAGTTTCTTCTGAAGTGGACTGACAAAGTTAGCAACCTTTTTTGAATTCACAAATTGATATATTATGGCTGGAACAAATTTTGCATTATATCTATACTATGTCAATGGTTAAAATTAAAATTGTTTACTGTTATAAAATTAACTCCCTAGAAGATTAAGTCATGGTTACCTAGTACTTCTACTATTCCATGGTACATTGTGTCTCCAGTTAAGTTTGTATTTCACTTTGAGAAGAGGAGCTTTATACAAGAGAGGAGTTAAAATAATTGGGAAAATTTTGTAGAGCTAATATAATTTAACACCTATCAAGTTAACATTAAATAGGTGTCTACCTTTTTGATTCCACATACCAAAGTTTTGCCTTTTACTGATCCATGCTCAGAATATCATAAAATCTTCTGAGTTTGCATATTTGAGTATGTGTATATGTTTATGTATGTGTATGTATGTGTCCCAGAAGTGATTTTGAGTTGATCCACCCCAATCCCCACCCAATTCAATTTAATCCCAAAGACTTCAGTTTGTCAGACCTTGAAAAAGTTAAATAATTCACTTAGGCCATGAAACAGAAAAACAAGTTGTGTCATCAGTATTGAGGATATTTTAAATATTGAATTTCCTTAGAATGAAGAATGGTTTACAATTTTGTGGTAGCCTTGCCTTTTGATATTATTCATAAATACTGGATGAAGGTATGCTCAATTAAAGAATCATTCAGTGGATCTGAGTAGAAGTCTAAATCAAATCATGGAAAATACGTCATTCAACCAAAATAGCGAGTTTAGAAAGCCACAACTAAAACTTTCAGTATTGATTTTTATATAACAACGTACACTATACACAAATAACCATTTTCAATAATCAGTTATAAAAAACAAAATGAAATAATCCAAAAGAAATAAAGTACTATTTTATGCAATTCAAGATGTTGAAAGATACAATATTCTACAAAAATTATTTCCAGTGATCTTCTTTTTACAGCAAATATGAACAGATAATCCAGTAATCTAAGTTTGCACAGTTTTTCTAAGATTTTACAGCCAATATTGTTTGATTTAAATTTCCCTATTTATCCTCAAAAAGGATACTGAGTAGTCGGATAGCTGATGCTTAAAATTGAGCAGTATGAGGCCAACTAAAGGGAATAACTTGTGACGAAGGTGTAATGCCTATTTCTGCTTTGTTCAACAAAGCTATTGTACAAGACTCTTTAAACCAATCGGATGAACTAAACTGTCTGATAAACTGAAAACATATGGGCAAAATTATTTGATTCAAATTGCATTATAAAACTGCTTTATGAGAACTATATTGGGTAATCACTCTAAACATCCCAATTAATAATTTACAGTGGTGAGTAGATTGTCCATAAGAAAGGACTGCCTCTGGATGTGTATGGAGAAAATAACTGGAGAGACATTGGGAGTTCCTGGCTACCTCCAATTCAGTTTGCAAAGGGTTTTGATAAAAATGAAATAATGAATGCAACAGCAAGGTCAAGACATGCACAGAAGTTAAGAAGGGGTTTGTTCCAGCCTAGAGAAAGAAAGAAAATATCAGTGCTGTTAGTCAAGTAAATGGATTTTTCAAACTGAGTTCAATTTCTATACAACTTAGCCATATGCTGTTTGATAGCATTTTGATTTTTAATATTATCCAATATTTCAGATATTTCTAGGAAAACTATGAAAAGAAAATATGCTATTGGACACTATTTATGTGATTTCCTGGTTTCAAACCTGATTTACTAGTATTGCATTGATACCATGCCTGAAAGAGAATCTGAAATATTATGAGTACTTATTTTTTTAAGTGAGTGAGACACTTGATAAGTCAAATGAATTTTCTTGTTATATTGTCTTCTTCACTAACAGGAGAAGCTTTGATACCCAGGATTACAATACGTTGAATGACAAAAAGAAAGGCAAAAAAGTGTAATAGCATTAGTTCTCTTTCAGATGTAAAGTTCGATTTAAACTAGTTTTTCAGCAAAATAGAATTGGAATGATAAATACGTTTTTAAAAGGAATGTATTTTATTATTTAACTGAAAATTCTGGGGTATAACTGGATCCAGCTGCTTGTAAGATGTCATTCACAGCTCAGTTTCTCCATCTATCAGGCAGGTTTTCATTAAGTAGTGGGCAAGTAGCTGATTGAAACTCAAGATAGATAGATATACATTTCATATATTATATATATATATACACTAACAGCTTTGCAACATTAGAAATAAAAGTCAGTCTTATAAAAGAAAGATTTTCTGAATAGCTTGAAAAAAAATAAGCCTCCCTAGACTCATGAATCTAGACCTGAAGCATGTTGTAGAAAATGCATGCTTTAGAAGAATGTGGGCTTTGTTACCAGCAGAAAAATAAAATAATAATAATAATAAAAACCACTGCCACTCCAGCAGCTAGAGTTCAATATAAACGTAGGCCCTAAGTATATTCTCCTGGACCACAAAAGGGATTTTTTTTTAACTTCTTAAAGGAGGGGGTCAGGTGCAACAAAGTGTATCTGAATATTAAAAGAGTTACAAGTGTTGTGGGATAGGGAATGGTATCCCAAAAATGTAAATCAAGTGGCCAAGAATGTGTTTTAATACTTTTAATAGCCCTGGGTTTTGTAGTAAATCTTTGCAGGGTGAGAGTTTGAGTTTTTAAAAAATATATACATATATGAGGACTTTCTCGTTATAACCAAAATCATTCACTGTAATTTAATATTTAGTGGATCTGGATTTTAAGTGGTAGGGTTTGCAAATTAATTGATTATATTTCATGGTCTTTGGGGAATAAATTTTCAATTATTAGTGGACAATATTGTCTGCTCTTTCATTAATTGCATTCCACCAAGAATGCAAAATATTCTTATTAAAGTCTAATGAGATAAACTGAAAATTGTCCATAATCAATCACCAGGGTACCAGGATTTTTAGAACCTGAGTAAAATGAAAATACCAAACTTAAATATATTGAGGAACAAAAAGTTGATATTTCTATTTTAATTAAAACTAAAATTGGCCAGGCATAGTGGCTCATGCCTGTAATCCCAGCACTTTGGGAGACCCAGGCAGCGGGATCACCTGAGGTCAGGAGTTCGAGATCAGCCTGGCCAACATGGTGAAACCCCTGTCTGCACTAAAAATACAAAAATTAGCCAGGCATGATGGCAGGCGCCTGTAATCCCAGCTACTCGGGAGGCTGAAGCAGGAGAATCGCTTAAACCTGGGAGGCAGAGGTTACAGTGAGACAAGATCACGCCATTGCACTCCAGCCTGAGCAACAGAGCTAGACACCGTCTCAAAAAAATCTCAAAAAAAAAAAAAAGCTAAAATTATTCCAACACTCTAAAATAAGTCTTTTGAGATCTTCTACATTACCCTAATAGAGATATGTGACTCCTTGTAATCCACTAAAATTTTTATTCTTTATTATTTTTATGTGAAATGAGATTTAAAAGACTACTCAACAGTCATAAAACTACTTTGCAAATACAAACCAATAAATTAAGTACTATTTTTAAAAGTTACATTTTCAAGTCAGGTTTTAGTTTTAAAAATACCTGTTTAATCCACCTATGAGAAGCTTAAAACTCATAATCTTTACTTCAAAGTTTTATTAAATTCCTACTTTCTAATACATGAATTAATTCAAATCAGTACATACATGTTTCATGTTGATTTGTAACATAGCATCTATTCATAACTACTTGATTTCAAACACCTAAAAGTCTAGAACCTTAAAATGAAATTTTTTTGTATTGGTTTACACTGTTCACTAGAGAAAAGAAGAATAAAATATCTTAATTATGATAGAGATTATAAATATACCTTCAATATAATCACCGAATGTCATTTTTTATAGTGCACTAGAATATGCCTATAATTCACCTCTGCTTTCTTTTCAGCTTTATTAAGGTACAACTGACAAATAAAATTGTATATATTTAAGGTATACTATCTCTAAGAAAATAAAAACAAAAACTGCATGGCTTATGAGTACAATTAAAACTAATTTCAAATAAACAATTTCTTGACTACCCAGAAGGTTTTAGTAGAGTGAAGAACACTCAATATCTGGTAGTGAGGATCAAATGGGAGAGATCTTGCAAAGACTATCAGGAAGAAATGGCTATAGAAACTTTCTTTTCTTTAAGTTTTTCATCTTTTTCTCAAATGCATAACAAAAATTTGAGTGTTGATAGCAATGAACCAAGCAAATGATCCAATAATCCAATATCACTTTCAATGTTTTATTACCAAAAATAAGGCTAAGCACAGAATGTATAATAATAATATAGTAAATTGTATGGTCAGTGGAACACCTAATAAAAATTCCTTCATGAAAAATCTAACATGGCTGTGTTAGGCAGAATAATGGCCCCTTAAAGATATTCCAACGATTTGACATTCGACCTGCAGTTGCTGGCTTTTGAGAGGAAAGAAAGGAAGCATGACTCAAGGAATATGGGCAACCTCTTGTAACAGCAAAAAGCAAGGAAACGGATTGTCTCCTAGAGCCTCCAGAAGCAACACAGTCATGCTGACACATTGATTTTAGTCCAGTGAAACCCATTTTGAACTTCTGACCTCCAGGTCTGTAAGATAATAAATTTGTGATGTTTTCAGCCACCAAGTTTGTAGTAATTTTTAATGGCAGCAATAGGAAGCTAATACAACACTCAATCACCATAAACAAGAATGAAATGTTGAGGAAGCAAGTGGATGTGTGAAAACTTGATAGGGCTGTGAGTAAGATAAACAACTAATCAAAAAAATATGACTTATTGTCTTATAAGATATTTGAGACTTGTTTAATCATCTAACTCAGCGGTTTCATCCTAATGTTTATTAAATTGACATCACACACATACTCGCACACCCTACCCTTTACAAAGCTTTTTGAACAAGATTTAGCATCTTTCTCCTTCATTCATGAGTTGAATAAAATTCTTTCTGTGTTCATTTTATACTTATGTCAGAGTTATGTTTTTACCTTTTGAAAACTATCATTTAACAGAAGAAAAGCCAGCAAAGAAGTCTTAGGAAAAACAAGTATAAAAATAGTAAGAAGCCCAGGAGAGAATGCTATCTGGAAGCCAGAAAATAAGAATTTCAAGAAGTGTTAACAGTGGGAATGCGCAATATGACAAGCAGGCTGAAGATTCAGATGAGTGACTGGAAGATGGCTAGTTGGAAGAGGGACAAATAAGTCTATAAACTTTAAAACAAACAAACAAAAAAGTAAATCAGTAAGCGATAAGAAAAAGGGGACAGTAGGACCATTGCTTTTTAAAAGAACCGAGGTAATAATTAAGAGAAAGAAACACAGTGTAGCTAGTAAAGAAAAGCAGCCTTATGAGAAAGTATCTGTTTAGGGTGAGGAAGTTTTGATGAAAAACGAGCTAGCAGAAAAGATAACAAGGGTTCAAAAATACATGCAACGTGGCAGAGGCAAGGGGGTGGGGTGGGGACATCTATTGTTGAAAAAAATGTCCTGAGGACGTGGCTTCAAACACTGCTAATTCTCCCTAGTAAAGCAGAATGGAAATTTCTCTGCAGCAGGGAGGAAAGAGACAAAAAAAAAAAAAAAAAAAAAAAAGGTGTAGAATGACTTCACACCCAATAGAAATTGTTTTCTTAATGGCTTCAGAGGCAAGGAGATTTGACATAGGTTTGTGGTAATAAAAGGGCTCAAGTTGGAAATGGGTGAGATTTTTAATAGAAATTACAGGAAATGTAAGGAAGGTTGAGTAAAATAACCACCAAGCATTGCTGGAAAAAGCTGGGGCTGGAAATCTGTACTAGAACCAGGCCAACGCAGTTATCCTCCTCGCATTCTTAAGTGTCTTTTCAAAACCTCCTAAGCACACAATGTTCTTAGGTATTTCTTTATTTCAAATATTTATTCCAGATTTGATCTTTACTCTCTTTAGATTTTAGCGTTTTCAAAGGCAAAATTATTGCTAAAATACTCTCTCCTTGACAGATCATGGGAATCCCTTCCTTCTCCCTCAACCCGATTAAACTGGAAACCTCAGGTCAGATAAATGGCCTGGGAAGTACCAGATGCATCTTTGTCAGAGAAGTACGAAAAACACATTCTACCCCAACAGAATTTTATACGAGAAGTCCAGAATTCTTCTAAAGTTCATTAGCCTCTAAAGTTCATTAGCAAATAGTAGACAGAGCTCCAGTCCTGGAGAATCTTTAGGTTCAATCTCTTTTTCCATCACTGTGGGCTGTGGCACAAACTCACAATGCAGTTTAATTCTGTGGTCAGGTATGTGCCATCACCACAGCAATTGTCTGGCCAAATATTAAGAAAATGTTAGAGGACACATTTATAATTATAAATGTAATGTATATGGATTTAAGTATACCCAAACATTTAAAGTACTTTTATTACACCTTTCTTTTCCTTTTAACTTCTAAAATACATACATATATATGTGTGTGGATTTTGAAAAAGTTATAAAATGAACCCATTATATATATGCTTTCTCTTGCAGTAATATGGAACTCACATGCCTACTTCTAGTCTATGATGTTTCCATGGTATTTTTTCAGCTGTCATGTGATTCATCCCTGAAAATTGTTAGCATCTGAAACTACTTACTGTCCACAGAATTTTTCAGTATGACTTCAGAATATTGAGTTACATTTTAAGATAAATAAACCTATCTGTGGATCTCTTCTATACAAAACCTATCATCACAGTTCAGAATTTTAAAAGATTCTACTTGGGCATGGACAACAAGTGGGCAGAAAAGGCATTCCAGAAAGTTCAAATATGAAAAATTAGCATGGAGGGTTTGAAAGTTTTGTATTATTTAATGCTTTCAAATACTGAATTCTTATGCAAATGGCTAAACGTTCTTAAATACCAACTTAATGTACAAAAATGTAAATAACACTCCTGTTTATAACTCAGATTTCATTCTTTGAAATTATATTTATTTTATTTTAAATTACTAGTCCAAACAAAACTAGTCCAAATAAAAACTTATTGATAATAATTATTTCTTTAAGTATAAAGAAATCCAAGGTTTGGAAATCTGGAATCTTAGCCCATTTCTCCAGCTATAAGTCTCTAAATGACAGAGAAAGTATGCACTTATACATTTTAGAGGACACGAATCAAGTTCACAAATATCACTGAGTCTTTGGCTCAAACTTCTTTGCTATCCTCCCCCTGCTGAACTAGAACTAACATAACAGTTTGGAAGGAACACTCCTTGTTCTTTATGTGTTACAACAATCGTTAAAAGTATTTCCTGTGAGTCAGACCCTGCTCTAAGCCCTTTTCCATGCCCTGAGTAATCTAATTTTCAAAACCTTAAGAGGCCCATTTCACAGATGATTAAAGCTAAAGTTCAGAGAAGTACAGTAATTTGCCCAAGACCACTTAGCTGGTATGATGAAGCTAGGATTTGGATCTGGGCAGTCTAATTCCAGAAGACTACACTCTAATCTTTATACCCCACTGTTCCTCTCATGGTAATAAAGAAGTCCAAGGGTGGGGAAAGGAGGAACACAAAGAAATTCAAAAGGAAGAAGAGTCAATACTGCATTCCATAAAGAAGGTGATGCTTACCAGTCATGGTTCCTTTCTCTGAAAGCCCTATTCTCTCCCACCAGGGCCCAACTACAGCATATCAGAGCTACTACTCTTTGGGAATAGAGCAGGGAATTGAAGGAGGAGATGGTCCATTACTCTATCTATAAAATGTAATTAAATCCAACACTGCATTGTGTTTTCTCCAGCTACCCAAAATGTGTTTAGAAAACTAGCTCTTTGGCCATCTAGAACTGTCTACTTCAAGGAATAAAACTAGCAGAAGTTCAAAATAGTTTTCTTTTCTATTTACCACTGTTTCTATGAACCTACATAAGACTAAAAGTTGAGAAGTTCACATTCTCAAAGACATTTCTAAATATTTTTTTGATCTTGTTCTTAGAAGCCTCTAAAATCAGTCCTAGGCAGAGCCACATTGGAGCATGTGGCAAAATGAAAAATCAGAAATACTGATTTTGTGTTTAATTTTTTTTGATATTTTGTTTGTCAGAGCTTTTTTCTCATTAATTTTTATTTTTTAAATATTGCATGAAAATATTATTTGTCTTGGTTACCGGAGGGCGGGGGGGTAGTTATTGAACAGTGTGTTTTATTTGTTTGTTTTTGGTGCCACCTTAAATTTTGTGCCCTAGTGATACAGAAGGGCTGGGCTCGCAGCTAAACTCCACCCTTAAGCCTGGAACCAAGGCCCTAAGTGAAAACAGCTGGCCACATCTTTCTGCCCAAATGTTGCCTTTTTGGCCTGCCCCCCACCGTGTCCTGTGCTCACAAAAGACTTCATCTGGCAGAACAACACAAGTGGCTGAGCGTTGAGGATAAAGCGGCTGAGCAGCGAGCAGAGAGAAGCAACTGGGTATTGGAGACTACAGACAGACATGGCTAACTTAAGATGGTGCCGCTTCAGAGAGGGGCCCCGCCCCAGACAGCCCCGCTTCAGGGAAAGATCACCTTTCCATCCGCTTTCCAGCCTCCCTTTCCGTTGAGAGCCACCCACCACTCAACAGAGTCTTCCGCATTCATCACCTTTGAAACAGTTCACATGACTTGATTCTTCCTGGATGCAGAACAAGAACCCAGGTGCCTAAAGGGCAGAGCCTGCCACCCTGACCCTCCACTGAGCTGGCTGGCACTTGGCTGCCCCTGGACAGCAGAGCTGAAAGAGCATTGGTTTTAACACGCTTGGATGCTGCTGCGGGGCCTGCAAAGAGCCTGCTCCCACCAAAGAGGAGTGACTGGCAGCTTCCGGCCTTAGTTCGCTACAGTTCCTGAGCTGGCTTACTGGCCTGCGCCCTGCTGCAAGGAGAGGCCAGCAGCGAGATGAGTGAAAAGAGCCACTTCAGTTCCTGCCTGCGAAGGGGGTCAAGGGAACTATCACTAGGCTAGTGCCTCACACCTCAATCTAGTCCCCGCTCTCTATTAAAGGTGTGAGATGCTACCTCCAAAAAACATGTATTCCATTAGGCTGATGCTAGATTATGTCCATGAGTATCAGATAAAAATAACAAAATGTTATTGATAATATAGTGTCACCACATCACCACAGACCATATAAAGTCTGACACTTGTCAAAGTCAACACTGGAGTAAAGTTGTGGAAATCAAAGTCTACATACTACATGTCCTATTGCATATTCTCTCAAATAGAAATTTAATTTTTTAACAGGAAGATATTCACAACATTCTGACTTAACAATCGATGTGTAATAGGCACTTGCAAAGCCAGCAGTATGCAATTCTTAAAATATTTTGTGTTTTAATTTTTGTCCAATATTTGATATTCGACAAAATTTTGCCCAATATTTGACAAGAATCACTATATGATTTTTAATTTACAAGAGAAATAGAAGTGATCTAGTACTCTGTGCTAAATAAAATGCATGTATATATTTAAGCTTCTAGTATTTCATTGCATAAGTAATATGTATTCATCACAGGAAATATAGACAGTAAAGATAAAAACAAAAATTATCCATAAACCTATGATCCTAAAAATTATTCCAGGTCTTTCTCTCTAATTATATGAAACAATTAAATTATACAATACTTGTAATTAACATGACTTTTTAAACTTAAAATTTGTTGTGAAAATATTTCTGCACCATTATTTTAAAAAGCTAATAAAAATACTTAATATTTTATTATATAAATGTTAAATACTTTATTTTCCTTTAGATTCTAGTGTTGCTTTCTTGTTACTCAACAATGATTGTGAAAAGATCTTATCTCCACATACTTAAGTCTGTCCTTACTGTAATTCCATAGAAGTAGAACAAATGGATGAAATGGCGTAAATATCCTAAAGTTTCTTTATGCAAATAGCACACTTTCTCTCCAGACAACTGTACCAATTTGTCAGTAGTGAATGAAATATCCCATTTCCTTTTACTTCAAACAATCATGCCTCTTACTGTTCTTGACGATTTTAAACTGAGAGGCAAAAACCACTGCTTTGCCTTAATTTGCATATTTTGTTAATCTAGAAAACGTTTTTGATTTTTTATTTGTAGTTCTCCTGTAGTGAGTTATTTACACTTGCTCTATGCTTATTTTTATATTATCATATTCATACTTCTCTTATGAATTGATAAGATTACTATTATCAACATTATTAGTCCTATGTTTGTCAATTATCTTTTTAATTTGAATTATGGTAATTAGGCCATATTAAATTTTAACATGTTTGTATACTCCCATTTATTAACCTTTTTTCTTTGGTATTAGGCCTTAGGAAATTGTTTCTCTGGGTATATAAATATTCACTTATATTTTGTTCCAGTAGATTTGTAAGTTCAGTTTTTCCACATAAATATTTAACTCATCTGGAATTTAGCTTGGTATAAGGTGTGAGGTTGTTCCCAGTTGCTTCCAACACCACTTATTCAATAATCCACTCTTTCCTAACTGGTTTGAAATGTTATCTCTATTATATATTAAATTCCATATATAGTTGATCTGTTTCTGCATTTCTCTTCTGGTTCACAGATCTTTCTAGTCTGGCACAATGCTACTGCATATTATTTTTATGATTTAACAGCACATTTAACAATCTGGTAAGGGCATTGCTCTTCTTTAAAAATGAAAAAAAAAAATTATGGCTATTCATTAACTTATTTTCCAGATAAACTTTAGAATCTTTTGGACAAGTTCTAAAAAAAGTCCCACTGGGATTTTGATTAGAAAAGTGTGAACTTTATAGGTTAATTTGGAGAAAGTTGACTTCTTCCTCTCCAAAAACATCTTTCTCACCACTTATTCGAAGTTTTTTCTATGTCTGTCAGTAAAATCTGGCCATTTTCTTCAAATAGGCCTGCACATTTGTTGTTAAATTTATTCATATATATCATACATGTTGTTATTATTCTAAAGGAACTGTTTCTTTAATATATTCCTAAACTTAAATATTTATGTTGTATATTTTGTAATTAACATATTAAAGTAGAAACAATACAGTTTCCTAGTAGTGCTTGTTTGTCTTCTTGTCCATGCTCTTTACTGACCCCATAAACTTGGTCAAATTTCTAAATAATTTTGGCCCTTCCTTTAAGAGTGAGGATGTAAACTAGCCTGCCCATGTTCCAAGGGTACCATGAAGTTCAGATAAGGTGTTTAATAGCACCCTAAACTATAAGCCATGTAAATAACAGGGTTGTGTACAAAGAAACACTGATTGAGTCTCCACAAAACAAAATGGGAAATCAAGGTTTAAAACATCTGAATAATTGAAATAAACTCTTTTTATTGGGATTATCCAGATGAATGTTTATGTACTCCACTTTTCTCTCTGTCTTTCTATATATATGTAACTATATATACACACACAGTATTTTAAAATGAACAATCTAAGAACCACAAAATAATGGAAAATAATCTGCTCTACATTTTTTATATTTTCTAGCCATATTGGGCTAAAATCACATAATGAGAACATAAAACCTGGCTGGACACTGTGGCTCATGCCTGTAATCCCAGCACTTTGGGAGTCCCAGGCAGGCAGATCACTTGAGGTCAGGAATTTGAGACCATCCTGATGAACATGGAGAAACCCTGTCTCTACAGAAAATACAAAAATTAGCTGGGCGTGTTGGCACACACTTGTAGTCCCAGCTACTTGGGAGGCTGAAGCAAGAGAATCGCTTGAACCCGGGAGGTGGAGGTTGTGGTGAGCCAAGATTGCACCACTGCACGCCAGCCTGGGTGACAGACCAAGATTCCATCTCAAAAAAAAAAAAAAAAAAAAAAGAGAGAGATTTAAAAACCTATGAATTCTTCAGCTCTTCCTAATAACCAAAGTTGACATCAAAGATATGAATTCTTTTGTTTTTATTTAATTTGAAAATTCATACGTTAGCTTGGTTTTTTATTTAATTTATATTATATATAGGACATATAATGATAAAGGAGAAATGTATCTCATCATTAAAAGTGGCGTTTTGTCATATACGCAATGCCATAAAAGTTAATTATGTAGTAACTTCAATGGATATGATGAACGATGCTTTGATATATCTATGATGGTTACTCTGATTACATAAGTGGTATAAACATATGATTGTGAATACATACTGTATATACATAAATAAAAATACCTCATAAAGACTCTAAACAACCATATGGTAAGTTTATAGAACAAACTAAGTACTAAAGGATTTTTGGACACATTTCAATGGTGCAAACATGTAGAGGTTGCGGGTTCAAACTAGTTTAAAACTGCCACAAAGTTTATTAGAAGGACTAAGGGCCAATCTATATAAAGGAAATTGGCTCACAAACCTGAAAAATATATAGTTCTGCATTTAATTTTATAAATTGTATCAAATCATAAAGCTTTTTTCTATCTGCTTGAAACTAAAATACTTAATATATCTCTCAGTACACATGAAAAAATATTGTATGCATAATATACTTTTGCTCTCATTAATTTTATTAATTTCCATTAATAAAAAGAATGTTAAATTCCCTCTTGTTATTCAGGCTTCTTCGATAACAAGAAAGCCACCAATTACACAACAAGGCCATAAAACTAGTATGTATTTTAATTGGCAACCTCACCTTGACTATACAATGTCTGCTATGGCCATACTTTTTAAATAGTAATCAGACTCTTTTATTGGCAATGGTGATTATCATTAATTTTCCAAGGATAGAATGATAAGAGGTTCTTTCCTCTTTACTGTTCAGCACAAAGACAGGCAAGATGGCATTGATTTGTGGAGCTCTAATGACCTGCCATAAAAAAATGAACTATGAGAAAAATAAGGTAAGTTTAAAAAGCAAAGGCATCTTCCAAAAATATCTACCTACTGATTTTGATTCCAACACACACTTACTTCAAACAGATGCTGCTCTAAAGCCTTTCCCATATAAATGTTTAAAACTTACCAAATTAGATTGGAAAGAATATTTGCCCATTTTTTCAGGTAATTGAATTAACGAGGAAAATTAGTCCAAATCAGGGTAGAATATATTTTGTTTATACTTAGTAAACAGAAATATTCCAAATATCCACAGACTTTTCCCTCTCATCTGGCCATAGAAATATGTACTTATTAGCCATTACTACTCATTGTTCTCTAAATGTATAAGCAATTACAACAGTGATTTCAATAATCTTACATAATTGAATATATCTTAAAATACATTCAATTTTTCAGATAAATATAAATTGTCTTCATGTCTTACCACATAACTTTCCACATAAATCAATGTGTTTCTGTCCTGCATAAAATTTTACCAGGATGTCTTCAAAGGAGTCACTAAGCTTGGCATAATAATAAAGGTTTATAGTATATTCATTGTCCAATTTCTATTGGAATGTTCTCTGGTCTTAGCTGGGCTGAAAGAATGATTGTACTTATTGAATTTTTACTCTAAAAAAGAGTTACCAAATTTTAGTGTCTTGCAAATTCATTCTTACACATTTAAGTCACTGAAAATTTTTAAGAAAGAAAAGTTAAATAAAAGCCCTGCAAGCAATATGCAATAATACATCTAATTTAAAAGGGATTAATCATTACCAATTTAACATCAAAAGAACTGTCAAAAAAAAAAAAAAAAGGAGTTTCATATGGGCCATGTCATGAAAGGCTAAAAAAGATGAGCCATTTACCTCCTCCCTTCTCTAACTACAGAGGAAAAGAAGAATAAGTAAATCAATTTGAGTCTCTAAAGAACATGTGGATTTCTTTAAGAATCATGCCTCTCCAAGTAGAATCCACACTATCAGAGTCACTAAGAAACATGGAGAATCATCTATAAACCATGTTTTCACCATAGAGCATTGAAAAAGCCACTTTCAAACATGACCATTCTGGTATCCACATGTGCCTCTCTTTTGGAATTTACAGGACTATTTGATCTACTCCAGCCCTGCCTCAGGCCATGGGAAAGCTCTATTCCTCCTTACTTTCTTCCCACTTTCCTCTTTCCTTCCCCAACAAAGAATATTCTGGGATAGAGTTAAAACAATTTTTTTTTTTAAACACAAGTGGGCAAGCACAAAAGGGAAAAGACAAAGGAAGAGAGAATTACAGACCCTGGAAAACGTGATGACTAAGTTAAATGACTACAGTCAGACATGCCTGGGTTTCAAATACCCTCTGAGTCACTTAGTAGCTTGTGATGTTGGGTAGATGATTGAATATAGCTGAATCTCTATTGTCTAGTCTACGAAGTGGGTTAGTATACCTACCTGTTATAGTCGCTAAAAGGTTTGGGAGTGACCAATCTTTTGGCCTCCCTAGGCCACACTGGAAGAATTGTCATGGGCCACACATAAAATATTTTAACACTAATAATACCTGATGAGCTTAAAAAAAAAAAAGAAAGAAAAAGGTCCATGCATAAAGCTCATAATGTTTTAAGAAAATTTACAAATTTGTGTTGGGCCACATTCAAAGCTATACTGGGTCATATACAAAGACATCTTGTGCTGCATGTGACCTGCAGGCCCCAGGTTGGACAAGCTTGATTTAGATTATAATAAAATCCCTGACACATAGTAGGTTTTCATAGTAGATTTTAATATTAGTCTACTATGAACAATCTTGTGGAAGGGGTAGTAAAACAGAAGGACAAAGATTTATCTACTTATAACACAAAGCACAGCTATAGCTTAATTGTAATACAAAACAAAATGTTACATAATAAAACTAAACTCACCCATATTATTTGCTTAAGAGTTAAATACAATGTTTGAAGTTCTTAATTTATTATAGTGGGTACAGAGTAGAAAGTAGTTATTCTTGTATTTGTAAAACATTTTCATGTCTAGGAAATATAAAATAATCATACTAAAGAAAAATAATAGAAGTAAATAACTTAAAATAATTGCTTTATTGATATTTTTTCATTTTATGCCACAGCTCTATGCTAATAAAGTCCTTAGAAAACTTTAATTCATGGAAGTTTTAATTATCTCACAAATTAAACAGGTTGTCTAGATGTGGCAGGTAAAAGTGTTCTATAATGATTTGTGACCACGGAAAGCTGAGAAAGGGAGAAGAACAGACAAAGGAGGATTAAAATAGACATGCTGCAATGTTAACATACTGAATTATAAACAGCCTGAAGCTTCATTATTCTCAATTATAATTGTCAGTTTGATTAGTTTGGATGGTTGATAGAAAACTCAACTCAAAGCAACTTAATCAAATAAGTTGCTGAAATAAGTACATTACTGAAATGTCCTGAGTTAGGTTTCAAATGGGATGAGATAAAGGTTCTAAGTCCATATTGCTGACATTACTCTCTCTTTGCCTTCATATATGAGCTATGTCTTCAGGTTGGTTTCAATCATATTCACAATATGGCTGGGGTCACTGCTCCTCATTTACATCCAAGAGACACAGGGAAGATGTATTATCTCATAGCAATCTAAAAAAGTCTCGAGGGTTGTATTGATTGTACTAGCACTGTGATAATTCCTATGGCCAAGGGAATGCAATATACTGGTTGGTTTAAGTCTATGTTGCTCAAACTAACCCTTAGGGTAAGAAAAATCAAGATTCATCTCTATGGAGTTTGGGATGGGATCAATTGCTACCAAATTACATGTCTGATACAAAGAAATGGCAACAAGAAGTTGGCAATACAACTAGACTATCTACTGTGTGTAATTGCCACAGCTGATATTTTTGATGAAAACTGTAATTTTATGATATAACTAAGAAATCATTTATCACATGGTATGTTGCAACTTTTTTTGAACATACCAGATCCATGGCTGGCTTTTAACATTAGGCACAAATAAGGGGCATCTTTTACTATGATGACACAACTGATTTACTATAAACAAGTAATATGAAAAGCATTTGCTTAATTAAATAGCAAAGTCATTGGTGATCCTGTTCCAAGGTGTTTCTAGACAGAATTTACACAACAGAAAACAAAATCTAACTAGGAATACAAAATATGTGGCTACTGACTCATCTCAAATGAAAATAGAGAAACCAGCTTTATAGATCTAAAAATGTTAGATCTCAGAATTAAAATGTTTTAAAAGAATATAAAGAAACTCATAATTGATTAAATAATAATAATTCAAAGAGAATAAAGGAAACAGACAAGTACCTCTAGGCTAGAAAATTTCACCTTTGTCATATAAATGTATATAGCTAACAGAATGTTGTGTGAGGAGAAAGGGGAGAGTAGAATAGGTGAAGCACAAATAATGAAACTTTACGTATGCCAGTTTTTGGAAAATCATTGAGGAAGTCGGGGGATTCCAGAATGAAAAGAGGGTAGAGGAAAAATTTGCTGACCTAAAATTTTGGCACCAATGTGTGGAGTCTATAAGACTAAAGGGAATTGCATAAAGCACTATATTCTAATTAATAAAGAATATGGATTATCAATTCAGAAACCACTACGTATGTACATTGGAATCAGATAATTAAGTAAAATGGATGGACTATGGTGGGAGCCAGTTTTCTCATTGTTGGAGTGGGATGTTATGAATAATCAAGAGGAAATAACTAGAGTGACCCATGAGGTAATGGATTCCAGTTGGAGACATCAGTGTGAATTGATGTTTAGCTTAATACAGACAAAAGTAGATTACATATAGAAATATGTATACATATATGTATACATATGAGTTAAATATACACCATATCTTTACTTGCTTTGTCTACTGAGAGGGTTTAGAAACAATGACACCTCAGTAGCAACAAGTGCATCTAGTGCCTAGATCTTGGTTTCTTAAATGATTTTCTAAGAAAAAAAAACAGGAATTCCTGGAGAAATGGCTGATTCTTGGAATGTAGAGGAGCTACATCAAATGAACCTAGATGATTGTGCTGTTACAAAAAATAAGAAGGTACTCAAATAAAAGTGAAATTATGGGTATGTCAAAGGGACACAAGACCCAACCAAAAGAGCTCCCAATGATCAAAGCTAGAAAAATTTGATCAACAATGTAAGTTAAGCAGTACTGAATTATAACCCAAAGTATTATCAAACTGATATAAATAAATGATTGAGTGAAAAATACATAAGAAAGAATAGACAAAGGAGAAGAATTTCTAAGAATTTATGTAGATACTCTGCTCTCAGTGAGGTGGAGAATAGTTCTCGAAACCTGAAGTGAGGCCTGCACATAACGACTTCCTTCCATAGAGTCTAGTAAGGAAAGAAAAGAGTACCATTACAGTGGAAAAACCTTAACATCACTACCTCCACCAGGTTATCAAGATTAATAACAATAAGTCATGTTGATAGTATCTACCCTTAATATGATGTAACAAAAATGATACTTTATCTCAATGACCTCTTTCCCAAAATTTATAACTATAGTCTAATGAAGAGGAAAATAAGAGACAGATTCCAATAGAAGGAATCCATAAAATATCTCTCTAGTACTCTCTCCCTCAAACTGTCAAGGTCAGGGCAAACAAGGAAAGTTTAGGAAACTGCACAGTCAGAAGAAGCCAAGGGTGACATTATGACTAAATGTAACGTGGTACCCTGGATGGGATCCTGGCAAAGAAACAGTACATGAGGTAGAAAGTATAGATATCTGAATGAGGTATGAATTGTAATTAATGATAATGTATTAATATTGGTTCACTAATTGTGACAAGTGAACCATAATAATATAAAATGTTAATAATAAGGGCAAATGAGTGTGTGAAATGTATATATACATACACATATATAGTATTTTTGCATTTTTCTATAAATCTAAAACTTTCAAGATTAAAAGTTCATTAATTTTAAAAAAAGTGCTAGTGAACTAGGAATAGAACAGAACTTCATTAAATTTATGAATGCTATCAAGTAAAACCCTCCATAGTATATATTGGTAAAATGTCAGATTCATTGCATTTAAAACTAGTAATGAGACAAAAATGCCCCCTGGTTTAAACCTGCTTCAAGATTGTCCTGAATGCCCTAGTCAATACATGGCAACAAGATTTTAAAAAATAGATCACATATGATTCACAAAGAAAGAGAAAAATCTTTATTCTCTAAAAAAAAATACTATTGTTATCAGGAGCCATGTTCAATATTGGAAAAGCCAGTTAAGGATTATATCATAAATAGCAGTTAAAAGAGTCATTTTGATTTAGAGAAGCATAAGCCAGCAAATAATCACTTGAATTACCTGTGTTTCAATTGCAGGGGGAAATGAAACTTTTCAAATTTAGCAATATATGAGATATATTATGTATATTATATACAGATATATAGTGTGTGTATGTGTATATATATTTCACAATATTTCAAAATTAATCAGAGCTGTCAATATTTTCACTCCCCTTAAATGACTAAATTCTATGGTAAGTAAAACTAGTCAGGCAAACCCTGGAAAAGTAAGTCCTCAATTTTATTGTCATTTTAATTACATTTTATTATCAGATAAGTTATTTTCAATAGAATAGTGTATTTCAAATTTGACTGAGTATTTGAGATAAGAAACATTGTCGTAACTATTGTGTATTTAAAATTAACACACAGAAAAACACTAACATTTGATTTATCAGTGTTGTTGAATGTACTTAACAAAAGTAAATTTTCCAGAAAGAGAACTGTGCTGCTTCAATCACTGATTATTATATTCTAATCATTTTTGAATTTGTTTCTAAAAGGGTAAAAGTCTTCCATATTTTATTAATGAAAGTATTTACCATGATTATTTGTTTCGTTTTTTATTTTTCTTGTATTTTCTTTCATTTGTAGCATGATTTAAGCTTTTATATTCAGGACCTTCAGAGTATCACATTATATATTTTTTCATATATTAAAACTTTTCTACATACAGATTTTTTTTGCCACCAATTATTCTAAATGACTCCCAGTAGCTATGTTTTTATATTAGTGCTGTTTATATGCTTTCTTTGTGGCAAATTGTTATTTCATTCAACAACATTCAACAAATAATTATTTTGTGCCCAGAGTTTGCCAGGAATGTTCTAGTACTGAGGATATAGCAGTGAATAAAACAGACAAAATCCCTGTTCTTATAAAGCTTAGATCCAGCAATTTCATAGCAGTGTCATAATTTCTATTTCTGCTGATTCTCCTTCTCCTCAACTGCAATATTTTCTACTCATGCAAAATTTATGACTTTTTTATGTGGATAAGAAAATCAAATTATTAACTCCATTTGATCAGTAACCTTAAACTGATACATAAGAAATTCTAAATCAATGGTCTCTGCATAGCAGAAAACTATATGTTTTCTTGAAGATAAATATTATGTTCACTAATTACTGGGCAGTGTCACTGTGTTTTAGATAGAAAAAGAAAATAGAATACTATGAGTAGGCCAATATTAAACCTTAAATTGCAACTCAGCTTCCAGGTCAAGTAAAATGCTTTTCTAAAATTTATACCTGCAAGCCTTCCCATATTCTGTTTGCTCATCTGAGGGCTTCTCCTTACAATTTCATCAGGAAATGTTCTCCTGTTCCTTTAAGATCCAGCCCAGCTATCACTTGCTCTGAAATGCCTTTTCTTGCCTCACCAGGCAAATGCACTGCTCCTTCCTCTGGCCTTACCTGAACATTGCTATGTACAGTTATTGTAACACATGCCTCACCAGCAGCATTTTATGAACTCCAAGAGAATGGGATGATGTGATATTCATGCTTCTATTATCTGGGCATTAAAAAGTCAAGACACAGAATGAATACATTTCCAATACCTTTGTGAGAGTAATGCGGTCTGTTGGTGAGGAATATGAGCTCTGAGTGGCTGTGCAGCCTTGCGTAAGCCCTTAATATTACCCTACCTCAGTCTTAGATTTTGTAAAGCTGAGGTTCCAACCTCAAGGAGTATTCTAATGGAAATGATTGATCTAACATATATAATAGTGCTTGGGAAACCTTACTAATTTATGAACAACATATATAAGCTATACAATCTTACTGAGTCCTATAAACAAACATTCTACTTATATCATGTTCAAATATTTTGTGGATGTGTTTAAATTAGAAGCATCTGTTTTGACAGGGATAATTGGGAAATGACATTCTTTCTCTTCCAAATTTACTCACTTAACAGGTAAGATGTACATTCACTCTAAGGCAAATGTATTAAGAAAGATAAATTTCAAAAAATTCCTCCACCTTCAGATCATATCTTGTTTACTAGAGTAAAGCGAATAACTTAGGACATTTACCCCCTATGTAAAATAAAAGCACAAAGAATTAATGTAAACATGTTTTTGTTATCAGAAAACTGATAATCTCTGGACATCATTTTGCTTATGAAAGACCTAATGAAGAGACAAGCCCTTCAATACAGTCGATCATGTTGGCTAATTGAGCGAATTTTAAAAACCAAAGACTTTTAGTCATGAAATTAATGCTTAAATATTGGGTATGGAGGCTTCGATATTCTTCTGCCAAAACTTCTCTACAAATACTGTGTAACTGTGCTGCTGAAGTGTTGAAAGCTCTTCATTTTAAAATCATAAATTATAAAAGCTTTTAATTTATTGTTGAATTCAGTGTGCCAGCTAAATTTATCATAAACTCTCAAAAACATGAAATAATGGTTTGCAGTTGCACCTTCCCAGATAATGAAGTGGATTTTATGGCAAGAACCAGAAGTTGATATCCCATCCATCCTGATCAGGATGAATCGGCCAGGGATGAGCAAAGGTTGTCTGGAACTCAGCTTTTAAAACAATGTGTCAATATAATAATTTCTTCCATCATGAAGTTTCATATCAGAATAAAAAGCTGATTTCCAAAGAATAATTGATCCCAGCATTGCAAGGTGCAAGTCAGCCAAAACTTGTATGATCTTTTTAATACAAAAATCACTACATATCAAGAACCCAAGTCCAGTTGTATGGGGCTTTAAAATAATGTGCAAAACATGCTGTAGCAGTTGTTTTATGGTCTTATCCTCTGATTGGCTGGCTGAGAATTTGGAAATCCATCACGTTTATCTGCTCCTAGTATCCCACTGGGAGCTCAATAATCTGGAGCTCTCTGCAACTTGCCAGCCAATTAGCTCTCAGGGAGATGCACGCATTTGATGAAATTTGTGTAGAGAAAACCCTAGCTCCACATCTCTCTCCTCAAAATACCCAGGAGAGTCAATACTTTCCAACAATTGCCTTTTTCTCTTCACTAGGCAGTTCAGGCAAACACATGTAGGAACACTGATGATGAACAAGCATTGTCCTTCTAGGGTGGAGAGACTCGAGGATGGGTATGGGGCTCTCATGAACAGCCAAGGGTGGCAGCTTCACTACTCAGTTGCAGGAACATTTTAACGAATATGGGTAAGCCAAAAGAACAAAGCTGGAGGCATCACTCTACCTGACTTCAAACTATACTACAAGGCTACAGTAACCAAAACAGCATGGTACTGGTACCACAACAGAGACATAGATCAATGGAACAGAACAGAGCCCTCAGAAATGATGCTGCATATCTACAACTATCTGATCTTTGACAAACCTGACAAAAACAAGAAATGGGGAAAGGATTCCCTATTTAATAAATGATGCCGGGAAAAATGGCTAGCCATATGTAGAAAGCTGAAACTGGATCCCTTCCTTACACCTTATACAAAAATTAATTCAAGATGGATTAAAGACTTAAATGTTAGACCTAAAACCATAAAAACCCTAGAAGAAAACCTAGACAATACCATTGAGGACATAGGCATGGGCAAGGACTTCATGTCTAAAACACCAAAAGCAATGGCAACAAAAGCCAAAATTAACAAATGGGATCTAATTAAACTAAAGAGCTTCTTCACAGCAAAAGAAACTACCATCAGAGTGAACAGGCAACCTACAGAATGGGAGAAAATTTTTGCAACCTACTCATCTGACAAAGGGCTAATATCCAGAATCTACAATGAACTCAAACAAATTTACAAGAAAAAAACAAACAACTCCATCAAAAAGTGGGCAAAGGACATGAACAGACACTTCTCAAAAGAAGACATTTATGCAGCCAAAAAACACATGAAAAAATGCTCATCATAACTGGCCATCAGAGAAATGCAAATCAAAACCACAGTGAGATACCATCTCACACCAGTTAGAATGGCCATCATTAAAAAGTCAGGAAACAACAGGTGCTGGAGAGGATGTGGAGAAATAGGAACACTTTTACACTGTTGATGGGACTGTAAACTAGTTCAACCATTGTGGAAGTCAGTGTGGCGATTCCTCAGGGATCTAGAACTAGAAATACCATTTGACTCAGCCATCCCATTACTGGGTATATACCCAAAGGATTATAAATCATGCTGCTATAAAGACACATGCACACGTATGTTTATTGTGGCACTATTCACAATAGCAAAGACTTGGAACCAACCCAAATGTCCAACAACGATAGACTGGATTAAGAAAATGTGGCACATAGACACCATGGAATACTATGCAGCCATAAAAAATGATGAGTTCATGTCCTTTGTAGGGACATGGATGAAACTGGAAAACATGATTCTCAGTAAACTATCGCAAGGACAAAAAACCAAACACCGCATGTTCTCACTCATAGGTGGGAATTGAACAGTGAGAACTCATGGACACAGGAAGGGGAACATCACACTCCGGGGACTGTTGTGGGGTTGGGGGAGAGGGGAGGGACAGCATTAGGAGATATACCTAATGCTAAATGACGAGTTAATGGGTGCAGCAAAACAACATGGCACATGGATATATATGTAACAAACCTGCACATTGTGCACATGTACCCTAAAACCTAAAGTATAATAATAAAAATAAATAAATTAAAAAAAAGAAAAGATTTTTTTAAAAAAAGAATATTGGAAGAAGACAGAAAAAACAATCTTAGAATGAGTAACAAGTGAAGAATGAAAGATTAACCAAGTTGTTTCTCCAATATTAAAACAAATTATCTGGCGGGCGCCTGTAGTCCCAGCTACTCGGAGAGGCTGAGGCAGGAGAATGGCATGAACCCAGGAGGTGGAGCTTGTAGTGAGCCGAGATTGCGCCACTGCACTCCAGCCTGGGCGACAGAGTGAGACTCCATCTCAAAAAAAATAAAAAATAAAAAATAAATTACCATTTACAATGAATACTTTTGATGTTATTCAATTGTACTGAAAGAAATGTTTTAAAGTTAAATATAGTTAAAAATACAAGTAGGTTTAGGAAGAAAATCTAAAACTTATATTGCCTTTACAGTTTCATTTTTCTCCCTGAACAATAGAACTATTGCAGCATAAAAACCCCACTTGAATCCAACTTTTTTCTCCTTTCATTAATTTGGCAACAGCTGAAAAACCACCTTTATTTTCCACACTGTACCAGAGTATGTGTCATATGTACAAATTAACCATTTCAAATTATTTTAAGCTGACAGAATAAATTCTGAACCCTAATATAAAGAGTAGTTTTAAATGCTATTAGCATTCAAATGTATATCACATGTTATTTATGAATCAAGAACACATCTTTTCTATGTTGTAATCTGTATTTTTAAAGTAACATTTTTCAAGTTTTTCCTATTGCTACAATATTCCTAATAAAATAAACTGGATAATTTCCCTCCTGGGGCTTAGGTTATTATAGTAAATTCATCAAGTGAAAATACTTTTGAAAACACACTTATAATAAAACAAAGAGATATACATATAAAATGAAGCATTTGAATTACATTAAAAAACAAACAGGATAACTCTAGTGTAGAAATTATTTTTGTAATGGACTTCTTGAAAACCTCAGAAAGGTGCAGACAAGAATTTTGATTGTCTTGGACATTTGCTGTACACTCTCTAAAATGTACTTAGATAGCATCACCACCCAGTTGTATTTACATATCACTGTAAATCTTATTTTTCCCATTACTCAGAAAAAAACTGGAATATTTATGAACACACAGCATGCCATTTGAAATTTTAAAAATACAGTATGTACACATTCACAATGATCCATCCACTAGAGAAATGATTTCAAATTGTCAAATATTGATGGAGTCTCCCATATGTGTGAAGCACAGTACAAGGTATCTCCTTCCGTGGAGCTTATCTGGTACTAGCTGGGTCTGGTGGTTCAGTCGAATCATCTAAGGCATTTGGTTTGGCACTATAAGAAAATCCTTACATCAAGGCTTATCAATGAAACACTTACATCACAAGGAGAGAGTTTTAAAATACGTATGCTGAATATAGCACATTATACTTTTCCTAAAGCAGCAGTCAAGAAAAACTTTCAACTTAATGCATATTATTAAGTCAACCAGCCTTGAATATATATATACACACACATATATATATACACACATATATACATGTATGCATATATACATATATATACATATATACACATATATATGTACATATATATATATATTTTATTTTGAGGCAGGGTATCACTCTGTCACCCAGACTGGATCAAGCTATGCCCATGATCGAGCTACTGCAGGATCATGGCTCACCGCAGCCCCAACCTCTCAGACTCAAGCAATTTTCCCGCCTCAGCCCCTGGAGTAGCTGGGAATACAGGTACGCAACACCAGCTCTGGCTATTTTTTTATTTTTTGTAGAGGTGAGGGTCTCACTATGTTATCCAAGCTGGCCTTGAACTCCTGTACTCAAGTGATCCTCATGCCTCAGCCTCCTGAAATCCTGGGATTAGAGGAGTGAGCAACCACACCTGGATAAATATAAGATTTGTATTTGTATCATTTTGATTTGGGACTATACTGCAAAAATAATTTTTTCTTTATTTCTTTCATCAAATGTGAAAATCCAATTTAATTGATTACCTTTGCAGTTAGAGGCTAGAAAATGCATGCTCCAGTTGTACTGGGACTGAGGCAAGGAAGTGAAAATGAGAAATTTCTCAGAAGATCTGCTGCAGAGTACTATGATTACAGATAAATGTCGTTCAGACTAACTGACTCACCTCTAAAGTACGGCTAAGAGACACTTCAAATGCCCCCTTTCTAATAGATAGCGCAATCTTGTTCATAGCAAGAGCACGTACAAAAAGTCATCATCAGTTTTTTACAAAACTCAATATGCTCTTAACCATATGATGCAACAATTGCACTCCCTGGTATTTACCAAAAGGAGCAGGAAATTTATGCCTATACTGAAACCTACACATGGATGTTTATAGCAGTTTCATTCATAACTGCCAAACCCTGGATTGAACCAAGATGTTATTCAGTAGGTGAATGAAAAAATAAATTGTGGTACATCCAGAAAATGGAATATTGTTTACTGCTAAAAAGAAATAAGCTCTCAAGCCATAAAAATACAAGAGGAAACTCAAATGTATATTACTATATGAAAGAAGTCAATCTCAAAGTCTACATACTATTCGATTCCAACTATATGACATTCTGGAAAAGGCAAAATTACTGGGACAATAAAAAGATCAGTGGCTGCCAGGGAGGAGGGAGGGATGAATAGGTGGAACACAGATTATTTTGAAGTCAGTAAAACTATCTGTGTGATACCATAATGCTAGATATGTTATTATACATTTGTTCAAATCCATAGAATGTACAACATCATAATTTAAACTACAGACTCTGGGTGATAAGAATGTGTCAATGCAGGTTTATCTATTGATAATTGATAATGGGGGAGGCTATGCATGTCACAGGAAGGGGTATCTGGGAAATCTCTGTACCTTCCTCTCAATTTTGTTGTGAGCCTAAAACTGCTATTTAAAAAATAAAGCTTATCGGAAAAAAACAAAGTATTCATAGCTTTTAATAGTAATTTAAAACACTTTTCTAAGTAATAATGTAGTAAACTACTTCAGTAGAACAGATGAAGTCAATGGAGTCATTCAGGTTTAGAGATCCTAGTTTTTTGCTTAGAGCTTCCATTTTGCATCCTTGCTGTTGTTCTTATTTTAATGATGAAATATCATTATTAGTAATAATAATATTGATTTATATAATATTTCACAATTTTCAGAGTGATCCTAGAAACAGTATTCTATCAGAATAAGAAAATAAATTTAGAAATATTAAAGTGCATTCATTTTATAAATGTATACATTTTTATAAGAACTCACATACCTGGAGCTCTCTGAGTCAATTCAGTTGAATAATACTAAAAGAGGGAAAACTTGAGAAAAATTTACATCTACATATTCTAATATTGCTGTGTTCTACTGCTCTTATTTTACTTTTTGTATATAAGATGTAAAACATAGTGTTTTGATATACATATATGTATAATGAAATGATTACTACAACCCAGCAAATTAATATCTCTATCATCTCACATAATTACTTTTTTTAAATTGTAAGAGCACCTGAAATCTATTCTCTTAGCAAATTTTCAGTATAGATTATTATTAACTGTGGTCATCATGTCGTATATTAGACCTCTAGACATACTATTTAACTGCATTTTATACCCCTTGATCGACATCTCTCCATTTTCTCCATCTCCCAGCTATGGATAACCACCATTCTACTCTTTGTTTGTAGGTATTTGACTTTTTTAGATTTTACATATAATTAAGATCATATACTATATATATTTCTGTGACTGGTTTATTTCACTAAGCATAATGTCCTCCAGGTTTATTTATATTGTTGCAAATGACAGAATCTTTCTCTTTTTTAGATCTGAATGATATTCCATTGTATATATACACATCATCATTTCTTTATCCATTTATCCATTTATGAATACCTAAGTGTTTCCATAGCTGGCTATTGTGAATAATGCTGAAATAAACAGGTGTGCAGGCATCTATTCTAGGTGCATACACCTAGAAGAGACATTGCTGATCATATGGTAGTTCTATTTTTAATTTTTTGAGGAACCGCCATATCGTTTTCCATAATTGGTCTATCAATTACATTCCTACCAACAATGTATAATAGTTCCCTTTTCTCCACATCCTATTCAACACTTACCTCCTGTCTTTTTGATAACAGCCAAGTGTGAGGTGATAACTCATTGTGGTTTTAATAGGCATTTCTCTGATGATTAGTGATGTTGAGCACTGTTTCATATACCTGTTGGCCATTTGTATGTCTTCTGTAGAAAAATGTCTGTTCAAGAATTTTGCCAATTTTTAAATTGGGTTATTTGTTATTTTTTGTGTATTTTTTTTGTTATGGTTTTCACTTTTTGCTATTGAGTTGAATTGCTTATATATTACAAGTGTTAACACTATGAGATATATGGCTTGCAAATATTTTCTCTCCATACATAGATTGCCTTTTTATTTCATTAATTGGTTCCTTTGCTGTGCAGAAGATTCTGACGAATGCAGTTAATCCTTGAACAAGGGGGAAGTTAGGGATGCTGCCCCATATACAACCAAACATCTGCATGTAAATTTTGACTCCCCCAAAACTTACCCATTGGTAGCCTTCTGTTGACTAGAAGCCTTACTGACAACATAGTCAATTAACACATATTTTGTATGTTATATACATTATATACTATAGATTTACAAGAACGTAAGCTGGAGAAAAAGTTATTAGGACATCATATCGAAGACAAAATTATAGTACTATACTATATTTATTGATACTGTAAGTTTATGTCTTCTGTTTACAAGGCAAATTGTCTGCCTGAAATAGCTGGTAACCATAGCCACAGACTTCAATCTGTGGTAGGTATCAAGCAACTCAACTTTTTTGTAATGTCATGAGTTCTCTCTGCTTCTTGGGAGAACTTCCAACATCACTAGGGGCACTTCACATGAATTTCATGGTGTTATTCAAGTTTATTGAATTAAACATGATGAAGACTATATGAGAACCTCGAGATCACTTTTTCCTGTGACACAAAATTTGCTAGAGAGATGAACTGCTCATGCAGAGGTGGTTACCATCTCACAGTGTGTTAAATGGATATTTGCAACACCTGAGCTCAGCACAATAGTAACAAGTACAACAATAGTAGTACAGTATGTACTACAGTGAATTTTATGTGATTATGATTTAATACTTTGTTTTTATGTTTGTTTCCATTTCTCTCCACTGTGAATGGTGTCATGTACAGTGCATATGTTCTGATACATTTTAACTTTTTAAAATAGATTTGTGTATGTTTATGGTACCAGATGATAAAATAGACTAGTATCTACCTGTATTTTATGCATTCATGACACACCTAATTTTCTTTGAATTTTTTTATATTTCTGGGCTGTGTGGTTTGTTGGTAAGTTTCTTATTATTGTTGCAAATTTTCAAAAAAATTCTAATATTTATTGAAAAAATACATATATATGAAGACCTGTGAAGTTCCAACTCATGTTGTTCAAGGGTCAGCTGCATATACAGTGAAAGTAATCTTGATCAGAAATATCAAAATCATGAATTAAAAATTACAACTTTGGAATTTGTGAGTATAATTCAGGCCAGAATTTTCCTATATATTTTTTACTTTACATTACTAATAAATTACATTACTAGTAAATGGTTTAAACAAAATCTTCCAATTGGTGGACAGCAGAAAATATGATGAAATAAAGAGTACGAGGAATTTCCAATTCTACTGGTTCTAAGAATTCCATTTTGTGCCTACCAAAGAACACTTGGAGATGTATATAGGGTATATTTTTGGAAAGGATGAGTTTCAGAGCCATATTACAAAATTTCAGTTGTAAATTAGAGTTCATGAAGGAAATTATTGACTTTTTCCCTCCAAAGTCTCAGTATACTATTAATCTAGCAAACATAGAAAATACAATCTCTAAAGTTGGCCGTATAACATAAAAGGAAACCTAAGGAATTAAATATCAATAAAATAGCCTTTATGTCTTTACTTCGTATTTTGCAATAGTAGCACATACAACATATTTATTAAATTTGTGATATTTCACTCATAGAAAAATGTATAGTAAGCACTATTTATGTACCATATACTGCCTTAAACACTAAGACAATGTTAATAAAAAGAACAACATCAACGGTACATAACAATTATCCAAAGGCTGTTATCTGTCATGTGCTGCTTAAAACCATTTATGTAGATTATATCATACAGTTTTCGTTAGAGCTCTTGCAGTTAATCTCTCAAGCTTCACTTTAAGTGAAGAACATGAGCCATCAAAAAGATACACAATTTGCTGGAGATAATTTACAAGTAATGAAGTCAAGTTAAAAATTAAAGTCTTACACTAAAGTATTCTTTATTACCCTATTCATCACTACTTTGGGAAAAAATAAGATGTTGTATATCTTGACAACACCCTTACAAAGAAGAATTAACAAAGAAAAATAATAAAATGTGTTAAGCGCTGCTAGATAGATTTAAACAAATTGTCTTGTGAGTGCCTAGGAAGTTGCAAAGTTATAAAAGACTTCACAAAGGAGCCTTTTTTTTTTTTTTTTTTTTTTTAAATTTGAGACAGAGTCTTACTCTGTTACCCAGGCTAGAGTGCAGTGGTGCCATCTCGGCTCACTACAGCCTCCGCCTCCTGGGTTCAAGCGATTCTCCTGCCTCAGCCTCCCAAGTAGCTGGGATTACAGGCACACCCCACCACATCCGGCTAATTTTTGTATTTTTTTTATTTTTTAATAGAGATGGCATTTCACTGTGTTGGCCAGGCTGGTCACAAACTTGGGAAGCCAATTCTTGAAGCAAGTTTTGAAAGATGTATCAAGTATACCAAAGAAACATGATGCACATTCCATGATTTGAATATATAAGGAGGAATGAAAGGGCATTAATGGTAAATAGACAGTAGGTTATAAAATGTTATTGCAAGTTCAAGCAGATGTGTCTTAATATCCAAGTAGTCTTTTGTTAAAAAAATTATGAAGAAATTTGTATAAATCGTATTAATTTATTCTATCCAGAACTCACTTCCTGGATAAAAACTTGAAATATAACACAACTATACTGTTCTTTTTAAACATACACATTTTCTCACTTTATTTCATAACAACTTTTTAGCATGTAAATTACTATTAAATCATTTTTCAGATGAGAAAACTGAAGATTTGAAAATTTGTCACTTTCCCAAGACCACAGAACTTGCAGCTTGACTGTCACCACTATGCCAGGAAGCATAAGAACACGTGTCTAAGTCAATGCAAAGTCTGGGGTTCGTATTCCTCCCACTAAGTCTAAAAGCAAGTCAGAGATATTCTCTATCCCTATCTGAGCAGTCTTGTGGTTCATGGGTCAGCAAGCTATAGGCCAAGGGCCAAATCCACCCAGCAGCTGTTTTAGTAAATGGAGATTTTTTAGAACACAGCCATCTTCCCTCTTTCACATAAGGCCTATGGCTGCTTTTACACTACAAAAGCAGAGTTAAGTAGATGCAACACACACTGTCTGGCTCATAAATTCAAAAATACTACCTGGCTCTTTGCAGAAAATATTAACCCACTTCTAAATTGGTTGATTGACAAATACAGAGAAGTGGTCCAGTAAAAGTGCTTTGGAAGAATACGGGAGGGCATCTTTTGCCATGTAATACTTACAAACAGAAAGCATGACAGGAAGAATGCGATTCATATAACAGATCTGCATGAACAATGGAATTAGGAAGGATGGAAAGTGAGGCACAGCTCACACAGAGCACTCACAAGAACACCTTAAACAGGCCACACTGTCAGGTGGCCTGTAATCTACTTAATTTAATGAGGATTTTCATGTGATTTTGTTGACCAGCTATGTGCACGTAAACCTATGAGATCCTTCTGCAAAGAGCCATACAGTTATTGCTCTGAAAAGTGAGTCACGCTTTCCATCTAGACCTCATCTGTAGAGGGCATCAGGAAGGGAAAAGTCCCATCTCACTAGAAAGCTGATTATTTTCCAATTTTAAATGAGAGAGAAGACTTGTTTGAGAATTTTTCAAGTAGGTCTATAATTATGTCACTCTTCATTGTTAATGCAATCAGGTGCTTTTCGATCATCTATCTAATCATTCGTTTGCCCAGCAGTTAGGCCCTAGAAGTAACTCTAAAGGTGAAAGCCCACTGGAACATCGATTTGCCCTAATGCAGTGTATTTGTATAACAGAGTTTAAACGTTTCCAGCCCAAGAGAGGACTTCAGCTTAGATAATGAGCCTGCATGTGCGTAGATTTCCCACACACACACTCACACACACTATCACACTTACCAAGAAGCTCCTCAGAAATTGTTGGCAACCTGCATTACTGGCATATTTCCAGTGAATTAACAAAAGCAGAAACATTTCTGGTTGATGATATAGTTTCTTACAAATCACTTCCCAGCCTTTCTTTCAGCCACTAGTTCTTAAAACATGAAAGAAGAAAAGGTACTTTTAATTTGAAAAGTGGTCTATAAACTTCATGTGCGAGGGAGGGAGATTTGCCAACGTGATTAAGTCCATGTGTGAAGGACTAAGTGAAAGCTTTGGGCATTCTGTCTCACGTTATTTTCACTTTTTTTTTTTTTTTTCCCAACTTACACAACTATGTGGGTGGCCACATGTCTATTTGTTTGCCTTGTTTTTCAGCAAGTGAAACTAGAGGTCGAAAAAGGGAGGCTATAGAGGCATGTCTTTTAACTCATAGAAGTCATGGTTTTATTATTTTCAGATTGAGTCAATGTGCAACTGAACAAGTTTTCTCATTAGCAGAGCCCAGAAACAGATGGTAGTTGTGCATATGAAGTTACTTTTGTGCCGCGTACATACTTGAGAACATTCTTATATTTCATTTTCCTTATACAGTGGTACACCCTCCACTCACACAGCTGGCATAATAAGACACTGTTGGAATACCAATCTTTATATAAGAATTTAAAAAGAGAAAAACACCCAGAATCCTTATCATATCGATGCTAAAACGAAGTCAATTCTCCTTAATATACCCTGCTAACTTTCTATGATTTATTTGGTAATAGAAACTGACCCTAAGAACTCTACAATTGGATCAAAATATATGGTACATTCTTAATCTAGTATTCAAAGCCAGCGTGTTCCTTATTTTAAAGATTATATTTTAATAGAATTTTTACATGACTTTAATAATACATTCTGGCAAGGAACTCCAACCATGCATCTCCTCTCTTTCACTCAGCCCAGCTTCACTTATTGTATAACAAGGTGACTAAAGTTAATGACAATACATTGTATCTTAAAAAATATAAAGAGAATGAATGTTAAGTGCTCTCACCATAAAAATGATAACTATGTGAGGTAATGCATTTGTTAATTGGCTAGATTTGACCACTTCACAGTGTGTGTCTATATATGTGTGTGTGTGTAATATATATTTCAAAACATTATAGTATAAAATGTTATCTGCTCATTACCAAAATAATAAGATAATAAAGTGGTATAGACAAAACAATCCAAAAATAAAAGCCTGGCCTCCCACAATATAAAAGTGGTGGAATATGATTTATCTCAGTACAGCATTTTCTTCTGCAGATATATGATTTTTCATATCCTATTTGGCAGTAGTTCTCACAACTTCTCCACAGATACAGCATCGTGACCAGTTCTACCAAGAGCACCCTTTTGTTACTTTTCCTTTCATTTCTCCTTCACTTTGCATCGTAACTTTCATCTCTCTTCATGCATACATACATTTCAAATATGCCTTATCTATTTTCTTGCCTATTCATGTACCCTTATAAAGCATGGGTTTCTTATATGTGTAGTATATATTTTAGTATACTCATATGGTACTTTGCTACATTATACTGTTTTTCAAATTTCTACTTAAAAGTCAGTTTTGAATGTCAACCCAAATTCCTATATGTGGTTATATTTCAGTTGTTTTTAATTGTTCATAACATTTTTGTATATATACCCACTATATATAATCTATATGTTCACACAATAGTAAACACTTGGTTACCACTAGCTTCTCACTATCACAAAAATGCTCCATGAACATGCTCATGTTTTTGACTTCATGGACCTGTACAAGAAATGTTTAATAATATATATTTGGTATTTCCATATAAATACATAATTTCATTAAGTACTCTGAATTGCTTCCCAAAATGACTATACTGATTCACTCTGCTTCCAGTAGTTCATGAAGCTTCCTGTTTCCACACATCCGCATATGTCCATGTTTGCCAATCTGATGAATTTAACTTGGCAAGAAAAAAAAAATTCCTTCTCTTCTGATTACTAGTGGAATTGATAATCTGCCAGTTTTTATGATTAGTCAATCTGTATTGTCTTCTGTGAATTAAACATTCATTCATATACTTTGCCTATTTTATTTTGGAATTTCTCATGTGTTATCAGAAATCAGAATATGAATGGTCATATTATTTGACCCAACATTTCTAGATATTAAATTTATACTCATTTTGAACATTCTCGAAATCTGTCATCTGTGTCCTTGAACATACATGTAACATGGTCAAATCCATCAGTTTTCTTGTAAATTACTGTTGAGGAGTTTGAGGCTACAGTGAGGTATGTTCATGTCACTGCACTTCAGACTAAACAACCAAAGAGACTCTGTCTCTAAACAAAAATAATAAATACATTATTGCTAGACCAATGTATCTTAAGAATATTTTCCTCCCTCACACTTATAGACATTCTCCTATCTGTATATTTGTGTGTATTCATACATACAAAAACATGTATCTCATTGTATTACTTTAACATGTAAAACTTAGTTATTCGGATTTCATTTTTCTATATGCTCTGAGGTATGGATTCAACTTTGTTTTTACTTAATAGGCTATTTTTTCCCAAGACAATTACACAGCTCATCATTGTCTATTGTTGCTCATTGATTTATGGCGCTATCTTTACCATATATCAATTTATCCTATACTTATAACTCAGTGTGCCAGCTCTGTAATATTTTTACTAGTCTATTAATCTATATCTATTTTTATCTCTACACTATTTTATTTTTATTGAAGTTTAGCAAATACACAAGATATATAAAACATGAGACTATAGCTCAATAAATAAACTTGATTATGATTAAGAAATAAAATATTACTAGCATCCATCCTAATCAATACACCTTGCTTTCTGTCCAAAGACAATGACTCTCCTGATCTTTAACACTATGATTATTTAGATGTGCATTAGTTAACTATCAGACCACTGATAAGTTTTAGAAACTGTTTAGCTATCTATTTATAGCTTATAGCTTAATTATTTTATAGTAGAGAACATACTGTATATGATTTCACTCTTTTGAAATTTGTAGGCACATGCTCTATTCCATACTCCAAGGTCAATTTTTGTAAAGGTTTTATGTGTATTTTAAAATGATGTCTTCTACTGTTTGTCTCTCTGGTGATTTAATCTTCTGTGTGCTTATTTTGCTTAATTATTTTTTTCTTGTTTTATAAATTTCCAGAAGTGTATTAAAATCTCTCATTAAATATATGGTATTGTGTTTTTCTCATTAAATATATGGTATTGTCTTTGAAATAGGGGGATTTCAAATCCTCCTATTTTTGCAAAATTAAAGGATATATTATTATTGTTATATATAGTTTGAATTTATACATCTTCATGGAAACCTATCCTTTAATCTCACTGCTAAATATTTATCTCACTGCTAAAATTTGGGTTAGGTCTTCCATCTTATTATTGCTTTCTATTTGCTCTTCCCGTCCTGTGTTTGCTTTTCCCTCTTTCCATGTAATAGTTTATTTTGGATTGAATGAGCATTCTCTGTTACTCTATTATTATTCTCCTTTGTTTCTTTCATAGTTACTCTAGAGAGCATAATGTGCATCCATCTATGTATGCATTCATAAGTGAACATCCATGACTACTAAAACCAACACCCTATTTTCTCCAGGAAAATGTGAGGATCTTAGCATGACTTAGTTCTATTATTGCCCCCTCCTCTTGACTTATGAGCCATTGTTGCCATGTACTTTAATTGCAAAAATATTTTAAATCTGTGAGCCATTATTATTGTTTTTAGTGTAGTCAAAATTCATTGAGATTTATCCATACATTTATCTTTCTGTCATTCATCATTATGTCCTAATTTTTGAGGTTCTGTCTAGGATTCTTGTTGAAAGACCACATTCTATTATTTTCTTCCCTGAAGATCTAATAATATTAATTCCCTTATTTTCTGTTTGTTTAAAAAGAAAAAGCTTTTGGAAGGCAGAAGCGGGTGCATCACTTGAGCCCAGGAGTTCAACATCAGCCTGAGCAACATGGTGAAACCCCGTCTGTACCAAAAATACAAAAATTATCCAGGCATGGTGGTGCATGCCTGTAATCCCAGCTACTCTGGAGGCTGAAGCAGGAGGATTGCATGAACCCAGGAGGCAGAGGTTGCAGTGAGCCAAGATCGTGCAGTTGGACTCCAGTCTGGGTGACAGGGCAAGACCCTGTCTTAAAAATAAAAAAGAAAAAAAGAAAGAAAAGGAAAAAAGGAGAAAAAGAAAAAGCTGAAAGAACATCAATCTCACTCCAAAAATCCACTACAAGATCATTTCTCTTGACTTTATCAGAAAGATGAGTCACAGAAATCAATAGTCAAGAAGGGTAGGTTCCTCCAAGAAAAGGCAGAAAGAAAAGACTGGCTCAGCTGTGGTAAAGCACAGGAAGAAGAGCTGAGGCTGCCATACAAATGGGTAAGGAAAGGAGGAGATCCAAGAAACTCTCAGTGATACAAGTATGCAAGAGGGGAACGATCACTACTGTGGGAAGAGGCACATCACTTGCTCTTACTCAAGCTCACTGCTTATAGGGAACAAAAGTCCCAAACTGCTGGGGAGGGCAGCAATCCTTCTCACTCCCATGGCACAGGTTCATGTTAATTTTCTTGAATGATTTTTAAAATGACCAGTTGACAGTTATTTTCTTTGATTTCTTTAATAATGTAATTCTGTTATTTCTGTCTTATTTTTGCTGTCTTATTTCTGTCTTATTTATGCTTCTTTGAAAGGAATCTTTCTTTTAAATCTTTTAAATTTTATTGTTGTCTTTGGTTTTCAACAGCTTCACTACAATGTTGAGGTCTCATTTTATCTATAATTATTATGTTTGAAATGTGTATTGCTTTTGAACTTATAGTTTTATGGCTTTTATCAATTTTTGAAAATTCTCAGACATTTCATTTCAAATGTTGCTTCTGTCCCATTCCATGGTTCGTTTACCTCTGAGAGCTCAAATACAAATATATTAGAGCTTATTGTTCTGACTTTATTTCTCTTGTCTGTCTTCCCTCTTTCCTGAATTTATGTCTATGCTTTTTCCTGAATATTTTCTTCTCTGGTGTTTTGCAATTTTGCATTCTTTCCTTACCTACATGTACTTTGTTTTAAAGTCCATCCAGTGGTCACTTAAACTTGGTTCAGAGAATAGAAATTCTTTTCATCAGGGTCATCAAAGACTTTTACCTTTGCTAAATCCAATGCTCACTCTTTGTTTATCATCATATTGGACCTATAATCAGCAAGTTCTATGCTTGATCACCCAATCCCAATAAAAAATATTATTTTTTTCACATAACCTCCTTGATATCCTATTTTTCTTGTTTTTTAAAAATGTAATTCTAGTAAAACTTGGCAGAGTTTAGTGGCAATTTCCATTCTTCTGCTAGAACCCTGCTAATAAGATATTATTTTCACTACCTCCAATTGCACTGAAATCTGATTTGACTGTAAAAAAGTTCAAATCCATGGGGCATTTCTACTATATTTATATATTTTTTAAAAAACCAAAATATTTATATTAAAAGGTTATGGAGTTGACTTCTGTGTATTTCATGAAGAGCCAAATTTCCTACCAAATTCTCATGATATGAACTCAAACAAGGTTTAAAAACTACTTAACTACTGAACTACTTAATGAAAAAAACAAAATTTTGTATTTTGTGGCTTTTGCCACATGGGACAAATCAGGACTAAAACATAAACTAAAAAATCTGTTAATCTTCTCAGCATTTCCAAATATCTGTATATTTTGTGCTTTTTAGATGTTTGAGTTTTTAAATCATGTGTTTTGTGTCACATAACATACAACAACTAAGTATTGACTCGCTTGGACTACTTTAGGCTTGAAAATCATTTGCACTAATTCTATTTGTTATTTATTTCCAGAATAGGATTTGTCATTGCATAATGTAGAACCTCAACATTTGAAAAAAATGTAAAAAGTGTAAAAAAACAAGAAATGTCTGTAGCACTTTGTAATCGTTAAATGTAATATCTCAAAAAGAGGCTGAAAAACAAATTATTAAATCTAAAGTAATGGTACCATTTCCAAATACAAATAAAAATACAATTGATACTCAACTTTTCAAATGATAGTATTATACAGGCATGCTTGTCTTTGCTTAGTTACAGCACATCAGGAATCACCTAATGCACTACTTACTTCTCTGAATACCTTCAGATACTTTCAATCTTTTTGATAAAAGCATATTGAATCTAGTACTCCTCTAAACTGACAAAGGAGAAGCACAACAGATAAGGAATGAGAAAAATAATATGAAAGGAATTAACAGCCAGAAAGATATTGACAAGATGATGAAGGGAACAGAGATAGTTTACTATATGTAAACGTGGGCTTTTAATATTTTTTAAAAATACCTGTTGAATTTCTGGAATCTAATTTTGACTTCTTCCTCTTTGATTTTGTGAATCATTAGTGTGTTGCTGTTCAATATGTTTTGATGAACACTGTATTTCCTTTGGAAATTTTAACTACTCATTTTCACATATGCTGCACAGTGTGATTTGATACAGACTCATGAAATTATAGCAACGTATTGATTGATTCCATGGTCCCTGCCTCTTTGCATGCCTGAGGATATGCTACAGAACAAAGTCAACAATACACTCATGACAGTCTCAGGGACAGATGCTCAGTGGGAAAAACTGTTCACCATTCATGGCTTCCAAGCCCTTTGCTGTGCCCTGAGGCACTGCTATGTAAAAGAATGTGCCAAGTGATTGGTGAAAGAAATGGATCAGCAAGTTTCCACCAGCTGTGACACACAGCATTGGGAGATGACTATTTATTGCTGTTGTGTTAGGCTTCTCACACCATTTTCTGCTTGGGCTTGATAAATTTGATCTCTATAAATGCTAGATTTTGCCAACAAGCCAAGAAGTTTTCAGAAACCTCCCTCATACTTTTATTGTGAGTAAATGCAAATCATCTTGTCATTAGGGAAAACTGATCTAAGAAAATCTTTTGTAAATTATTCCATGGAGGAAAAACAACTGTCAAGGAAAGATGTGATTTTTGATTATCCTTGGATCCATTGCTATAGTGATAGATTTTTCTTGGTGACACTGCCTTCAGCATAGACAGACTCATAAGGATCTTTGGACAAAAGTTTGAACTATATTATTTTTGAAGCAAATGAGAATTGTTTCTTTATTTGCTGTATATTTTATTGAGATTTATAATTCCTTATCATTATAATAAGTTTAAATATGAGTGATTCTTTTATGAGTGCTTATATGTTTATGTTAATAAGTGGAATCTCTTGAGATTGCTCTAGACCTACTACATAATATGATTTTTGCTGTAATATGATTGCCTTAAATTTAAAATAGTATAATACTTGATCCTTATACATAACATTTCTACTAATGAAAGATTGTGTTTAATTCACAATTAATTTGGGTTTTCATTGCCAATTAGGTGACACTGAATCAGAAACAAATAAAATATTCTCAGTTAGACAGGGCATTTTATACACTTTCTAGTTCATCACTTTTTCTCCATTTATCTTACATATTTTAATAAACTATTTGAAATCAAAGTAGTTTGAAAGACCAAATAAATAATAGTGAAAGAAGATGAGGTCTGATAAATTAAGAGAGTGCACATCCAGAGGAGGGCAAATCTGGAGTTCAAAATAATATTAAGCAAGCAGACAAAAACTCTAGATCCAAGATGGTATATCATTCCCATGTGGCCTCTAGAAATCTCAAAAAAGTGATTGTTGATAGCACATATGCACACCCTTAAAGCATTACACTGAAAAAAATTAAACTCTTGTATTCTAATCAACTGTTGATTTTAAAACACTATACAAGATGATATTTGCCCCATGAAACCAATTGAATTTTTTTTATGAGTAAGTATAGAGTTTGTTTGTGTGCAAACTTGAGGATAGCCACCTGAAAAACACAGACTGCAAATGAAGGAGATCAGTGTTCCAAAGTAAAGAAGTTGAAGATTCACTTAATGAGGCAGAGACAGATAAATGTTATCAGGATTATAACATCAATTGAATATTTTTAATTTTCATCAAAAAACAGAAATATAAACACTAGAATTTATAGCACTCAATAATGTATAATGAATAATTTCACATAAATGAATAGACAAGCACATATTACTGTCAGCCTGATGGAGACAAAAATTTTCTCAAAGATAATTGTAGTTAGAAACATATGGATATCATTAAAGAAAATATGCATTTTAAAACAATATGCTAAATAAATATTACACAATAATTTACATTCACTGATAAACATTTATGCTTCAACTATAATTCACAAATTATATCCAAAGTAAAATAATGTGAGCTCAGATTGTCAGTGTGATAGGAACTCAGAGTAACAGTAAAATATACAAAATCAAAGTTCAAATCAAAATAAGTCTTGACAGAAAATTATACCATAATCTACAATCACTTCCTTAGACCTTGTTGATATTTTACAAGTTAAGAAATAAAACAAAGCATATATGTATATTCTACATAGATGGAAGAAAAGGGTGGAAAGAGAAAAATGACAATTTGTTATAGAACTTAACTAAGGTTTAACTCACACACGCTTTCTTAATGAAATCACAGATGCTAAAATTGTGTTGTATCAAATTATACAGAAATATACCAAAATTAGAGATCTTTCAGCTCAATCTAATACTTTGTTCTTGTAGTACTCTGACAAAGTTCATTTGAGATCATCTTACATAATTTGTCTTTGTTGAATTAAGTAATTTAAAAGAACATATCATTTTATTATTTATTATATAACAAATGCAGTGTTCAAAGACCCAACATTTAACATGTTGGATACGTCAAAAGTTGCAATTAACAATTGCTTAACTTTCAGATAGAGAAAAAATAACACAGCAAAAATCTAGGTTACAACATCTCTATTGTTTGAGATTTAAAAAAAATATTTCTACAAACTTTTAAACCTTATCAAAACAGTTATATGAAAAGGTTAAAACTCACAGTGTAAAAAACAATTTGAGATTTTTGTATTTTCTTTAATGATTATTTCTGGTAATCAGAAATAATGATGAAAGTACGAGAGTGATGAATTTACTGTTAGAAATATAAAAAAGAGACCTAGAAAAGGGGGTATGGTATCTGCTTCATAACACATGGAAACTTTCCTTTAATTTTGTTGTTGTTGTTGTTGCTGAAAACAAGCACGTATAAAATCATAAGACATAATTAGAGATACCAGCCTAACATCCTGTCTTTATTGCTTATAAAGCTAAAATCCAAGCAAGAGCATGAAGGTGCAAGAGTAATGAATTTACTGTTAGAAAATCTTGGACCAAATTCCACCTCTAATTATTAGAGAAAAAGTTACCTTAACAAGGCTGGGGCTTAGTTTATCGCTATGTAAAATGAGAATAATAATATCTGCCATACTTCCTTAAGAACTTCACTGAGAATTACATAAATTGCTTCTGTGGAAGTGCTGTGTGAATTGCCGTATCATAAATATGCTATTATTTTATTATCACATTCACTAATAATGTAATAAAAGCCTTATGTTAACATAAATTCTGGCACTCACACATATCAAATGACAATTTATTTTTGCAAATTTTCAGTGCCTGGAGCCACAGATCATTTAAAATGTCATTCTAATACTATAATTATTTTAGTAAGACTTCCCCTTAAAATTGTATAACATAGCATTTGCAAGTGAATATTTTAATGAATACTTCAGCATGTTACATGAGTATGTATGGTAATTTAAACTTTAATAAATATTTTCTGATGTTATTCAGAATTCTTAAATAACCAATCTAGGTTTTTTTTTTAAAAAAAGAAAGAGCAATACACAATTTCTACAGTTTATCAGTACAGTGCTTCCACCCGACCCCCTACCCCAATAGGCCACTTTATTGTAAAACACTGAATACAGGATAGAGAAAATGTTTCATCATGGATCTACTCTGATGTATGATAGATTTTAAATTTCACATTATTTTTCAATGGGACCACTGCAAGTTAAGAAATTAATAATAAAATATGTCCCTGGTAGAAGTAAATCAAATCTTTTCTCAAGCTTCACAGGATATCCCAAGCTAAAAGTATGCTGAAAAGAAGTTCACAATTCCAAAATTATTAAACACTGTAAGCAAAATTCAGCAGTCATAATACCAATTGGATCAAGCAGTGAAGAACTTCAACAAGTAATCCTATCAGATAAAAATATAAAATAACTATTTGAAATAATTAATAAAATATAATAAGCAGTTACAATTTTTTAAACTCTCAGAATATTGGAGAAATATGAGGATAAAATAAAAGTATGAAGACAAATAAACAAAAAATATGAAAGAATAGTTAAGTGGGTATCAAGGATAAAATGAAGAAATTTGTTTTGACTAATAGGATTTCCAAATTGGAAGATCAGATAGAATGCAGAGAGGCAAAATTTGGAAAGACAATGGTTGAGACATTTACCCATATAAGAACTTGCTTGAATCTGTATTTCATGACGCAACAAGAACTGAATGAAATAAGTGAAAATGAATCTACACCTAATTTTATAGTAATAAAAATTACTATAACACCAAGAGGAAGGAAAATTTAAAAAGCAAATGGAGAGAAAAGAAAAATTACTAAACAAAATTATAAAAACTAAAAAGATTCTGACAGTAGCCTTTGCAAAGGAACAGTAGAAACTGAAATAAATGGAATAATACATGTATAATGTTGAAAAAAATTCTCAAAAATTAATAAATACTCAGAAAAATGATCAGTCAAGATGAGAATGAAATTAAAGTACTTTCAGGCAAACAAAAATGGAAACAATTTCCCATTTACATACTATTACTCAAAGAACTACTAAAGGATCTACTTAGGAATAAGGAACCAGAAAAGAGCAATATTAAAAGAGAGCCAAATCATGAGTGAACTCCCATTCACAATTGCTACAAAGAGAATAAAATACCTAGGAATCCAACTTACAAGGGATGTGAAG
>NW_026652278.1:118694445-118714826 GCF_009828535.3 Hylobates moloch
CCAAACATTTACAATATTGCTTACTCATTACCTTATTTATTTATTTTCACATTTTGATATTTAATTCATCTAGAGTTTATTTCATGTTATGTGTGAATGGCTTGGTGTGGGGGGTTGTTAGGAAACCATTCTTCACAAGTATTTCTTATCTGCATGTCTTACAGGAAAGGCAAAACTTGTTTTTGTTTCAGAGTATCTTCAAAATAGTAATATACTAAACAGTATAGGAATATGAAGATAATATTTTCCTCTACAGCAAAGGACAAGCATGCTTACTGCCCATTATATAAGAATTGAATCCCATAAGAAAAAGATGCCTCTCTGTAATGCAACCACTTTACAGCAAGAGGCCCCTGGACCTCAAAACCTGTGGGAATTGAGCAATGGGGAACTGATTCATTGATTATACAAATTGTGATTGTTAATACTCAGTGTTAACTTGATTGGATTGAAGGATGCAAAGTATTGGTCCTGGGTGTGTCTGTGAGGATATTGCCAAAGGAGATTAATACTTGAGTCAGTGGGCTGGGAAAGGCAGACCTACCCTTAATCTGGGTGGGCACCATCTAACCAGCTGCCAACACGGCTAGAATATAGAACAGGCAGAAAATTGTGAAAAGACTAGACTGGCCTAGCCTCCAAGCCTACGTCTTTCTCCAATGCTGGACCCTTCCTGCCCTTGAACATTGGCTCCAAGTCCTCCAGTTTGGGGACTCGGACTGGCTTTCCTTGCTCTTCAGCTTGCAGATGGCCTATTGTGGGACCTTGTGATCATGGGAGTTAATAATAAACTTCCCTTTATATATATGTATATATATATATATATATATATCCTATTAGTTCTGTCCCTCTAGAGAACCCGAATACACAAAGGTTGACTAATTTATCTTTATTTAAAGGAGATTAGCTTTCTTGTCTCTACCATGTTCCAATATTTGTTTTGATTCGGTCTTTGAAATTTGAAAATGCTCAGATGAACAGAAATTGGACAGCATCTGAGACCAAACATTCAAATCTCCAACCCAAGAAGATAGATCTTGAGAAAGTTCTGAGTAAAGACAGCATATAGTAATGGAAAAAAAAAGAGCAATAACATTAATTCTAGTGTGTGCTACCACAAATGCAAGAGTTTACGTAACATACGTAACTAATCTTGTTTTTTAAAAGAGAGAACCAAAAGACCATTTTAAGTCATCAGATATTGGTGGCCATGAACTATGAAGCCAAGCAGAAAACATGGCAAAAACTGACCTAATTTTCTTCAAAGAAGAAATGAGGTTCCTAGAGGTTTCTTTTTAATCCCTTAATAACTGACTTCCTGCACATCCCACTTCATGGCAGTTGAGGAAGTTGAAACTTATTTTAACCAGGCGATGGAGTCAGGAGGGAAATTTTATAGAAAGCTAATTAAAATTATAAACTTACAGGAGAGAGCTGGGTATGGCCAATTTTACACATCATAGCCAAACACAACAAGGAAAGCTCAAGAATTTTTTTTTTTTTTAATTTAGGAGAGGGGAATGAAGAAAGTTGAGACAAAGAAACCTCATGGAGGCAAAAACAAGCATATGGAAAAAGTTACTTAAAACATAAATGCCAAGCTATACCAGAATGTTTGACAAGCAACTTACTTTTGCAGACAAAGGCATGAGAAATAGGAATGTAAAGGAAGCAAACAATGAAAATGAGAAAAACAAAATCAAGTCACATATGCTTTGTGGATGCTTGTCTAAGTTCTACATTTACATTTTAAAAAAGAATTTATTTTCCTTAATTAAAATAAAAGAAATTATATTTTCAATGATTTAAAAGTGTCTTCGCCATCATGGAATCCAGTACACTGACATCGTTTGAATTGTCATTGCAAATATAGTCTTAAAGATTTGCATGGCTTACTAGATGAATTAAAAATAAACACAGCTTTGATCCCTAAATCTTCTTAAGAGTTTGTAAAGTATTTTAGAAACCAAATGCTATTTAGAGCATTTAAAGTCAGCTATCCTCTTGATGAAAACATTCTACTGCAAACACCTAGGTATAAAGCATTTTTTTAAAAAGGATTAATATAATGCATACTAAAAGCTTTCATTTTGACCTGAGTACAGTGCAGTAATACTTTTCACATAGATTGCTCATGGTTTTCATGAATAGACTATAATCCTCTTTTTGCCAATAAATACTATGCCGTGTCTGGCATTTTATTTTCCTTGACAGAAGGTACAGCAAATATAAAGGCTAAAATAGAAACTGGATAAAATGAATCAATAAGTATAATTAAATCATCAAAATGTAGGAACCTAAAGAAATCACTTAGTTTATTCTCCTATAAACAATAAAAAAATTGAGTTAGTCAACAACTTTTGGAAGCTTCTTCTAAACATAAAATATAATATTAGAATTGAAATGGCTTCAGATTTTGGCAGAAGTAATTGAATTCTCATCAAGAATAACATCAGGTATTTAAATAATGATTATTTCTTCTTTTGCTGAAGAATATTAATATAAAAGTAATTACCCCCTCACACATTAAAAACAACTTTATGTATTAAATCCAGTAAACCCAAAGCAATAAATTTTAATTAGTTTTTCTCCTTTGAATCCATCATTCATTGAATATTATGTTTTACTAATATTCAATGAGGACATTTATATTTCTTCTTGCTTCTTTCATACCCAACGCCATAAAATTCATCTGCTTCATTAAAAAAAAAACTGGTCCTTTCTCTGTATTATATTATTCCACTGTTCATGAGTACAATATGGAGATCATTTTTCTTCAGTGATACAGAAGGCATAAACAGTGCATTTCAGTTTGGGTTATCCCCACATCTTGAGTGATTTTTGACATTTACACCAGTAAAATGCACACATTTTGGTATATAGTTCTACAGCCCTCAGCAAATGCAAAGAGTTGGATATCCACCACCACAGTGATGATACAGAACATTTCCATTATTCCAAAATTCCTTCATGCCGTACTTTCATAATCAACCTGGGAGTGTTTTATGAACTCCTATACCATCCCAGTCTTATAGCTGGTCTAATATCTGTATACATAGAAAAATTAATCCTTGCTAAAGTTTAAGTTTTGGTTAGGCTTTGTCACTTTAATCTAAAAGATCCCTAATTGATTCAAAATACTAAAAGAAAGATTAATAGAACTAAGATTTTTTTAGCTTAGAAAAGGGAAATTATATTAGGAATGTAAAATTAATATTTGAGTAGTAGAAGAAGAAGCATTAGATAGCTCCAGGTGGCAGAACTACGGTCAAAAATTTGAATGGGGTATTCAATAAAAAGTAAAACATGCCCAGAATTTATGGAAAATAATTCAAACATTCATTGGGATTTGGACTAAGTATGTCTTCCAAGATTAATAACTTTTGAGTTTATAATTCTGTGAAAAGATGGTTAAAAGTTACACATGATGAATGTAAAAGAGTCAGTGATTAAGATGTTACCATACAGGAGGAGCTAGAGCAAGACGGTCAAATAGAATCCTCCAGTGTTTGTCCTTCCTGAAGGAACACCAAATTGAACAACTATCCAAACAGAAAGCACCTTCGTAAGAATCAAAAATCAGGTAAGCAATGCCAGTATCTGGTTTCAACTTCATATCACTGAAAAAGGCACCAAAGAAGGTAGAAAGATAGTCTTGAATTGTGGATGTTATCCCCCCTTCATTTCCCCAGCAGCAGCCACATGGCACAGAGAGAATCTGTGTGCTTGGGGCAGGGAAAGCACAGTGATTGCGGGACTTGCATTGGAACCGAGTGCTGCCCTGTCACAATGGAAAGCAACACCAGGCATAAATCAGCCAGTGGCCACAGAGGAAGCATTGAGACCAGCCCTTGAGAGAGGAGAATTGCCTATCTCAGTGTTTGGAATCTGAGTTCTGGCTAGCCTTGTCACTGTGGGCTAAAGGGCTCAGGAGTCCTAAATAAACTTGAAAGGAAGTCCAGGCCACAAGGACTGCAATTTCTGAGCAAGTCTTGGTGCTGTGCTGGGCTCAGAGCCAGTGGATTTGAGGTGCATGTGCCTAGTGAGGCACCAGTCAAGAGAGTGCTTGTACTTCTCCTCCCACAACCCCAGGCAGTGCAGCACATACCTCTGGAAGAGACTCCCTTCTTCTTGAGAAGAGAGGGAAAAGTAAAGATGACTCTATCTTACAACTTGGATAGTTCAGCCACAGTAGGACAGGGCACCAAGAAGAGTCCTGAGGCCCCCATTCCAGGCCCTAGCCCCAAGACGACATTTCTAGACACACCTTGGACCAAAATAGAACCTGCTGCCTTGAAGAGAAGGACTAGTCCTGGCAGAATTTACCACCTGGTTACTAAATAGTGTTGGGCTCTGAATAGTCATCAGTGGTAGCCAGGCAGTATTCATCATGAGCCTTGGATGAGACTTAGAGACATGCTGGCTTCAGGTGTGACCCAGAATATTTCCAGCTGTGGTGGCTATGGGGAGAAATTCCTGCTTGAGAAAAGTGGAGAGGAGAGTAAAAGGGACTTTGTCTTGCAGCTTAGGTACCAGCTTGACAACAGTGGGGTAGAGCACCAAGGGGGCTCTTGGTATCCCTGATTCTAAGCCTGGGCTCTTGGATAGCACTTTTGGACCTGCCCTAGGCTAGAAGTGAGCCCACTGCCCTGAAGGGAGAGTCCCAGGCCAGGAAGCATTCACCACTAGCTGACTGCAGAGCCCTTGATCCATGAGTGAATATTAGCAGTAACCAGGCAGTACTCACTGCAGGCCTGGGATGGTGATGGCCATAGGGAAAGACTCATCTGTGCATGGAAAGGGGAAGAAATAGTGGGAAGGACTTTTTCTTGTGGCTTGAGTGCCAACTCAGCCACAGTAGACTATGGCACCAGGTAGATTCCTAAGGTTTCTGACTCCAAGCCCTGACTCCAGAACAGTATCTCTGGACCCACCAAGGCTCAGGGAGAATTGCTGCCCTGAAGGGAAGGACATAGCCTAGCTTGCTTTGCCCCCTGCTGATTGTAGACCCCCCTGGGGCCTTGGGTGAACATAGGTGTGATAGCCAGGCAATGGACACTGCGACCCTTGGGTGACACCCAGTGCTGTGCTGGCTTCAGGTCTGACCCAGCACAGTCTAAGTGGTGGTAGCCACTGGGGTGCTTGGGACATGCCTCCCCCAGCTCCAGGCAGCGCAACAGAGAGAGAGATTAAGACTCTACCTGTTCAGGAGAAATTAAAGAGGACAAGAGTCTCTGCCTGTTAATCCAGAGAATTCTTATATAAAACCAGCAAGGTAGTACCTCTACAAGTATGCAAAAGCCACAGTATTACTGAGTTTAAGGTGTCCCCTAATACAGACATGGCTGCAGTGACCAAAAACTTTAATCATAACACCCAAGTCCCATTGAATATCTGAGAAACATTCCCAATAAGGACTGTTATAAATAAGCTCAGACTACAAAGACTACAATCAAAACACCAAAGAACATCAACAAGCATCATGAACCTCAAAAAACAAAACAAATAAGGAACCAGTGACCAATCCTAGAGAGATAAAGATATGTATCTTTTCAAAAAGAAAATTTAAAATAGCTGTTCTGAGGAAACTCAAAGAACTTCAAGATAACACAGAGAAGAAATTCAGAATCCTATTAAATGAATTTAACAAAGAGATTGAAATAATTTAAAAGACTCAAGCAGAAATTCCAGAGTTCAAAAATGCAATTGACATACTGAAAAATGCTTCAGTCTCCTAACAGCCAAATTGATCAAGCAGAAGAAAGATTAGTGAGCTTGAAGACAGGCTATTTGAAAATACAGTCGGGGAGACACATGAAAAAGAAAATAAAAAACAATGAGGCATGTCTACAAGATTTAGAAAATAGCCTCAAAAGGCCAAAGCTAAGAGTTATTGGCCTTAAAGAGGAGACAGAGAGAGAGGTATGGGTAGAAAGTTTATTCAAAGGGATAATAATGAAGAACTTCCAAAACCTAGAGAAAGATATCAATATTCAAATACAAGAAGGTTGTAGAACACCAAAGAAATTTCTTTTTCTTTTGAGACAGGGTTTTGCTCTTGTTGCCCAGGCTGGACTGCAATGACACAATCTCGGCTCACCGCAACCTCCACCTCCTGGGTTCGAGCAATTCTCCTGCCTCAACCTCCCAAGTAGCTGGGATTACAGGCAGGCACCACCATGCCTGGCTAATTTTGTATTTTTAGTAGAGATAGGGTTTCTCCATGTTGGTCAGGTTGGTCTTGAACTCCCAACCTCAGGCCTGTATCAGCCTCCCAAAATACTGGGATTACAGGTGTAAGCCACCATGCCCGGCAGAACACCAAGCAAATTTAACTCAAATAAGACTGCTTCAAGGCATTTAATAATCAAGTTCTCAAAGATCAAGGACAAAAAAGGATTCTAAAGCAACAAGAGAAAAGAAATAAATAACATACAATGGAGCTACAGTATGTCTGGCAGTAGTGTTTTTAGTGGAAACTTTCTAGTCCAGGAGAGAGTGGCATGACATATTTAAAATGCTGAAGGAAAAAAAAAAAAAACTTGTATCCTAGAATAGTGTATTCAATAAAAATATCCTTCAAATATGAAGGTGAAATATTTTTCCAGACAAACAAAAGCTGAGGAATTTCATCAACACAAGAACTGTTATACAAGAAATGCTAAAAGGAGTTCTTTGGTCTGAAAGAAAAGAACATTAATGAGCAATAAAAGACATTATGAAGGTACAAAACTCACTGGTAATAGTAAGCACACAGAAAAGCACAGAATAGTATAACACTGTAATTATAATGTGTAAACCACACATATTTTGAGTAAAAAGACTACAACATGAACCAATCAAAAATAGTAACTCTAAAAACTTTCATAGACAGTACAATAAGATACAAATTGAAACAACAAGCAGTTAAAAAGCAGGAAAACAAAGTTTACATGTAGAATCCTTATTAGTTTTTTTCTTTACTGGTTTGTTAGTTTGCATGCAATCAGTGTTAAGTTGTTATCAGTTTAAAATAATGGGTTATATTATTGACAAGTCTCATAGCAACCTCATATCAGAAAACATACAACAGATACACACACATACAAAAGCAAGCAATTAAAACATACCACCAAAGAAAATCATCTTCACTAAAAGAAAACAAGAAGGAAGGAAACAAGGAAAAGACCACAAAACAACCAAAAAATAAGTAACAAAATGACAAGAGTAAGTTCTTACTTGACAATAATAACATTGAACGTAAATGGCCTAAACTCTCCAATCAAAAGACAAAGGGTGGCTGAATGAATTAAAAAAACAAGACCCAATGATCTGTTGCCTACAAGAAACACACTTCATCTATAAAGAGACACATAGACTAAAAATAAATGAATGGAAAATGATATTCCATGCAAATGGAAACCAAAAAATAGCAGAAATAGCTATACTCATATCATATAAAATAGATCTCAAAAAAACTATAAAAAGAGACAAAAAAGGTCTTTACATGATAATAAAGCAGTCAATTCAGCATGATAATATAGCAATTGTAAATATTTATGCACCCAACACTGGAGCATCCAGATATATACAGCAAATATTATTAAAGCTAAAGAGAGAGATAGACCCAATACAATAACTGCTGGAGATTTCACAACTCCACTTTCAGCATTGGACAGATTATCCAAACAGAAAATCAACAAGAAAACATCAGACTTAAATCTGCACTATAGACCAAATGAACCTAATAGATATTTACAGAATATTTCATCCAATGGCTGCAGAATACACATTCTTCTCAGAACATGCATCAGTCTCAAGGATATACTATATATTAGGCCACAAAAAAAATTAAGATTTTAAAAAAAAATTGGAGCTGGGAATGGTGGCTCACATCTGTAATCTCAGCACTTTGGGAAGTCGAGGCAGGTGGATTACCTGATGTTGGGAGTTCAAGACCAGCCTAGCAAATGTGGCAAAACCACACCTCTATTAAAAATACAAAAAATAGCCAGGCATGATGATGTGCACCTGTAATCCCAGCTACTCAGGAGGCTGAGGCAGGAGAATCACTTGAACCCAGGAGGCAGAGGTTGCAATGAGATGAGATCACACCACTGCACTCCAGCCTGGGCAACAGAGCGAGACTCAGTGCCCCCTCCCTGCCATGAAGAAAAGGAAAAAAGATAAATAAAAAATTTTAAAAATAAAATATTAATATCCTCTGACAAAAATGGAATAAAACTAGAAATCAATAATAAGAGGAATTTTGGAAACTGTAAAAATACATAGAAATAAACAATATGCTCCTGAATGACCAGTGGATCAATGAAGATATTTTAATTTCTTCTAAAAAGGAAATTAACTTTTTAAAAACAAATGATAAAGGAAATGAAACATACACAACATATGGGATACAGCATAAGCAGTACTAAGAGGAAAGTTTATAGTTATAAGTGCCTACATCAAAAAAGTAAAAATATTTTAAGTAAACAACCTAATGAAACATTTTAAAGAACTAGAAAAGCAAGTGAAATCTCAACCCAAAAATAGAAGAAAAGAAATAATAAAGATCAGAGCAGAAACATATAAAACTAAAAAAAAAATTCAAAAATCAATGAAACAAAAAGCTGAATCTTTGAAAAGATAAAATTGACAAACCTTTAGCTAGACTAAGAAAAAAAGAGAGAAGACCCAAATAAATAAATCAGAGATGGAAAAGGAGACATTGCAACTTGTACCACAGAAATTCAAAGGATCATTAGAGGCTAGTATGAGCAACTATATACCAACACAATGAAAAACCTAGAAGAAATCAATAAATTCCTAGACACATACAACTGTACAAGATTGAACCATGAAGAAATCTAAAACCTGAATAGAACAATAACAAGTAACGAAACCAAAGCCATAATAAATCTCCCAGTAAAGAAACGCCCCAGATTCACTGCTGAATTTTACCAAACATTTAAAGAACTAACACAAATCCTACTCAGAGGAGGAAATATTTCCAAACCCATTTTTTGAGGCCAGTATTACCCTAATATCAAAACCACATAAAGACTTATAAAAAAAAGAAAACTGCAGACCTATATTTCTGATGAACATTGATGTAAATAGCCTCACAAAATACTATCAAACTGAATTCAATAGCCCATTAAAAAGATTATTCATCATGACCAAGTGTGATTTATCCTAGGAATGCAAGGATGGTTCAACAACATATACAAATCAATCATGTCAATAGAATGAAGGACAAAATCATACAATCATTTCAATTGATGCTATAAAAGCATTTGGTAAAATTCAATATCCCTAAATGGTAAAAACCCTCAAAAAACTGGGTATAGAAGGAACCTACCTTAACAAAATAAAAGCCATATACAATAGACCCACAGCTAGTATCATATGGAATGGGGACAAACTGAAAACCTTTCCTTTAAAATCTGGAACATGAAAAGGATGTTTACTTTACTGCTGTTATTCAACACAGTGCTGAAAGTCCTAGCTAGAGCAATCAGATAAGAGAAAGAAATAAAGGACATTCAAATCAGAAAGGAAGAAATCAAATTGTCATTGTTTGTAGATGGTAAGATCTTATATTTGGAAAAACATAATGACTCCAACAAGAAAACTGCTATAACTGATAAACAAATTCAGTAAAGTTGCAGGATACAATACTAACATACAAAAATCAGTAGCATTTTTATATTCCAACATGGAACAATTTGAAAAAGAAAAAAGTAATCCAATTTAAAATTGCTACAAATAAAATCAAATACCTAGAAATTAATTTAACCAAAGAAGTGAAAGATCTCTACAATGAAAACTATAAAACATTGCTGAAAGAACTTGAAGAGAACCCAGGAAAATGGCAAGTCATTCATGTTCATGGATTGGAAGAATCAGTTTTGTTTAAAATGTTTGCACTACCCAAAGCAATCTACAGATTCAACTCAATATCTATCAAAATGCCAGTGGCATTTTTCACAAACATAGAAAGAACAATCCTACAAGTTATATGGAGCCACAAAAGACCTGGAATACTAAAGCTATACTGAGCAAAAAGAACAAAACTGAAGGAATCACATTACCTGATTTCAAATTATGCTTAGAGCTATAGGAAACAAAACAGTATGGTGCTGGCATAAAATCAGATACTTAGACCAATGGAACAGAATAGAGAACTCAGAAAACAATCCATACATCTACAGTGAACTTATTTTCAACAAAGATGCTAAGAATGTATATTTGGGAAAAGTGTCTCTTCAATAAATGGTGCTGGGAAAACTGGATATCCATACGCTGAAGAATGAAACCAAACTTCTATCTCTCACCATATACAAAAATCAAATCAAAATAGATTAAAGAATTAAATCTAAGACCACAACCTATGAAACTGCTGCAAGAAAACATTGGAAAAACTGTCCAGAACTTTGGATTGGGCAAAAATTTCTTAAGAAATACCCCACAAGCCCAGACAAACAAAGCAAAATGGACAAATGAGATCACATCAAGTTAAAAAGCTGCTGCACAGCAAAGGAAAGAATTATCAAAGTTAACAGACAACACACAGAATGGGAGAAAATATTTGGAAACTACCCATCCGCCAGGGGATTAATAATCAAAATATATAAGGATCTCAAACAACTCTATAGGAAAATGTCTAAAAATACAATTAAAAATGGGCAGAATATTTTCATAGACATTTCTTAAAAGAAGACATACAAATAGCAAACATGTATATGAAAAGATACTCAACAAAATTGATCATCCAAGAAATAGAAATCAAAACTACAATGGGATATCATCTTACCCAGTTAAAATGGCTTTTATTCAAAAGACAGACAATGACAAATGTTGGCAAGGTTGTGGAGAAAAGGAAACCCTGGTACACTGTTGATGGGAATGTAAATTAGCACAACCACTATGGAGAACAATATAGAGTTCCTCAAAAAACTGAAAATAGAGCTACCATATGATCCAGCAATCCCACTGCTAGGTACACACCCAAAAGAAAGAAAATCAGCATATCAAAGGTATCTGCACCCCAGTGTTTATTGCAACACTATTCACAATAGCCAAGATTTGGAAGCAACCTAAGTGTTCATCAGCAGATGTATGGAATGTGGTACATATACACAATGCAGTACTATTAAGCTATAAAAGGAACGAGATCCTGTCATTTCAAACAACATGGATGAAACCAGAGGTCATTATGTTAAATGAAATTAGCCAGGAACAGAAAGACAAACTTTGCATACTCTGACTTATTTGTAAGAGCTAAAAATTAAAACTACCGAATTCATGACAATAGAGAGTAGAAAGATGGTTTTGAATACTGAGGAAAATAAGAGAGAGAGAGTAGAATGATGGTTATTAGAGACTGAGAAGGGTAGTTGGCAGGGGGAAGTGGGAATAATTAATGGGTACAAAAATATAAGTATGTAGAATTAATATATAGTATTTGATAGCATGACAGGGTGAATACAGCCAACAATAAATTACTGTACATTTTAAAATAAAGTGTATAAATGAATTGTTTATAACACAAAGAAAGGATAAATGCTTGAGGTGATGGATACGCCATGAACTATGGTGTGATTAATATGCATTGTATGCCTTCACATACCCTATAAACACCTACTATGTACCCACAAAAATTGAAAATAAAAAAAATTAAATATCAAAAAAGTTACTATAAAAACTTACTGTTTTTATAGTAAAAAACTATAAAAAAGTTACTAAATAGCAAGTAACTACAAAAAGTTACTAAATAGCAAGTTCCTTGCTTTAGCAAGGAAATAGGTGACTGAGTTCTATAAAAATATGTGGACAATAACAGAAAAAAGAGAAATATATCAATGTGGTAAGAGTATGCAGCATGGCATGGTTGAAATAGTCCTGATATTTGTAGTGTAAGATGTTTCATTTTTCCTATAGCCTGTTAATGTGTTTGTATGATCATACCAAATCATTTAAATTCACTCATATCCTGACCTGAAAATTAATAATGATAATAATAAAATCCCTATTTATTACAATATTTGTTGTAAAAATCAAATAAGATAATTCATCTGAAAAAATTCTTTGGAAAGTTTTATGTGAACATTATTATTTGTCCTTTTACAAATATTATCGTGTGTGGCATTTAAATAATGGTTAAATATAAATATATATTATAGAAGCAAACAGTTATTCCAAGAGCTGAGAATAACTGTCAGGACAGAAGACACAGTTTTGGCAGCTGTGTATAGAAAGAAGGCAAAAGCTTCTTTTTCATATCTGAGGTTATCCATATGCATAATGATTATTTCATACCCTTCAGGTTTCAGTGAATTTATATCATAGGGTTCAGTTCACTAGGACTAGGACTAATGGAGATTTAGGGACTACTCTTAGGACTAAAAGAGACTTGGGGAGAATAGTTCCCAAATCTCCATTAGTCCTAGGAGTAACAGACAGTGTCAACTATCTCAGTGGTTTTGTTCATATCCGTCTTTCTCAAAAGCCTGGGTAGATTTTTGTGCAAGAACCATGAACTCTTAAGTTGGATAGAAAATTCTCTAGTAGTGAGAAAATGTGCACAGATGGTTGATGAGGTCCAGAGGTGTACTCCAAAGGCAGCTTATTCTACTTAGGGGCAGGGAAAACTTAGACATTAGAAAGAATAAATCTTTTTTTTCTTTTCTTTTTATTTTTTTTTTTTTTTTGAGATGGAGTCTCACTCTGTAGCCCAAGCTGAAGTGCAGTGGCACGTTCTCAGCTCACTGTAACCTTCACCTCCCAGATTCAAGCGATTCTCCTGCCTCAGCCTCCTGAGTAGCTGGGATTACAGGCAGCCAGCACCATGCTTGGCTAATTTTTGTGATTTTAGTAGAGTTTGGGTTTCACCATGTTGGACAAGCTGGTCTCGAACTCCTGACCTCAGCTGATCTGCTCACTCTGGTCTCCCAAAATGCCAAGATTACAGGCATGAGCCACCGCAACCAGCCATGAAGGAGAATGCTTAACAAGGATCTTAATTGTCCAAAATGATGTTAATAAAACTCTGTTAGCAAACCTGAGAGGAGTTTGAATACTCTATATCTTGGATCATTTCTTATTCAGTGGCAAAATGAATAGGGTGTTTTGCTTGAATTGGAGTTACATGAAACATGAAAATCAGGAAAATACATTAAAACTCTAAGTTTGACAGTGCGTATAGCACTATAACTGAGCGACCAGAAAATATATTTATCCACGAAAAGGGAAATTGAGTTAAAAGACACGTGTGTCCTAAATAGTTGTATACAGAAACACTAGCAGACACACACACACAAAACAAGGATAGCCTGGAATATATTTAGAAGAATAAATGATGTTATAAAAGGCAACTATCCAAAATAACTAAAAAAGGAATTTTATGACTCATGCATCTCTCTAATTGTGACTTTGGAGTTACAGACACACAGTTTCTGATGAGGAAAATACATAAGAAATCTACCACGAAATGGCATAGAAGGTCAAATGATGAGGCACTAGCAAAATATAACTAGACACATTAAAAAGAAAAGTCAAAAACTTAAACGCAGTCACCTCACTCCTTTCTACCCCATGTTCCCAACACTATTCCTACATGTCACACCCATACTCACACAGGCAGATAGAGGTACAAGGGTCATTAACTTCACTTTGAGAGAGTAAAATAACAATGTGTTGATAACATACAGGATAGCACATTAAGAAACAAGTTTTGTTTTGCTTTGTTTTGTTTCACCATAGAGGTTGTGTGGTATACTCCTTTGCAATCATAATACATTTGATGACTTCTCTGATTTGCACAGATTTTACTTAAGAATGTTATATCAGTTACTGCTTATTGAAATCCTGCTAGAGAGGCCAAGTCAACCTTGAAACCAAAGAATAGCACATCCAATCTCTATATGGCTCTATAAGAAGGAAAGGTCAGAAGAGTACAATTTTTAGGCTATTCTTTCCTGGTCTCCCTAACACCTAGCAAAATCTTCAAAACAGTTTATAAAATGGCCAGAACTTAAGTTGTCTCAGTGTCAACAATCTGTATGTACTTGGGGGTTGCTCAGGTATATAACGAATGCGCTCATGATCAAGTTTTTTCTAGCTGCTACCACTGGCCATCTTTGCCAATGTTCCACCAGAAAGAGGAATGAAAAAGCTCTAGTCTCTGCTGGCATCACATATGAGTGCTGAAGGACTCGTGGCCAAAGCTGTGTGCTTCTGTGGAAATGTCTGGTGGCAGAATGGGGTTAGTGTACCCCATGTTTTACTCAGCTTAGTGAAATGCATCTTTTAGGTTTTACGCCAACTCACTCTCTCACTGGGACATAGACCTAGCATAGACCCTAGCCAAGGAGAGACTCTATTCATTGTTCCTTTACCCATCTAAAACCTAAGGTTCTCTGTACAGTTCAAGCCCATAATGCCTAGCAAATTATTTTATTACAATTAGGTTGTCATTATCAGCACTGTCAACATTGTCATTGTTAATGTTTTGTTGACTGATTCCTCAAAACTACCTTCCTGCCACTTTCTGGGTTGGCCAGATGTGACCAAAAGCATGAGGTCTTTTCAAGGAGGCTCTTCAACCCAGTGTAAATGAACTTCTTGCAGCCTTTCCCACTAGTTCATCAAATGTGCCCAGATACACCTGAGCACTGGCAATGAAGTGAAGGCTCAAACATGGTTTAAGATCCCTGTTATGCACATTTGTGTTTTGGAGCAGATGACTGGACTCAACTTCTACAAAGGCTAATCTCTTCATGCCTATCAATACTAAAAACTCTCCCTTGGCTACCTATATTTGCATTAGTGTTTAAGAAAATGCATTTCTTGGAACTTATGTCAATAAGGAGTTCCACATAAAAAAGTTTGATACGATTGGAAAGAACTACATTTTGTATTTCCCTACTGGAATTTTTGAATTAGCATATTAAAGACCTTTGCTCACCTGGAGAGTTTTTTTTTTTTTTTCCAAAACCAATTAACTTTTACCTTCCTTCATGTATCTTTCTCTGCAAGCCTCTTGACCAAATTATTCTCATGTGCAGCATATATATAAATTTTTAATATATACATTTTATAATTATTACAATGTATTTTGTAAAAATTTTTAGCTTTTTACTTTTAAATAATTACAGAAGGATATAAAAATAGTACAAAGAGTTTCTATTTATCTTCACTAAGCTTCCCTAAAAGGTAGCATGATACATAATTGTAGTAAAGTATCAGAATCAGACAGTAACAGTGATAGTATGCTGTTAAACAATCTACAGAAACCATTTGTCCCACTAATATCTTTATAATCCAGGATAAAATTGAGGATCTCACATTGCATTTATATGCCAAATCTCCTCAGCTTTTTTCTAATCTAGTACGGTGTTTCTTTTATTATTTACGTTTCAAGACCTTGACCCTTTTGAAGAGGTTATTTTATAGATAGAAGCCAGTTATTTTATAGATTAGCTCTTCTTTTATATGTCTGGTTCCTCATTATTTAATAGAGGTTCTGCATTTTTGGAAAGAATTTCACCATAACTGATGTTTTGCTCTTTTTAGTACAGCAAATCAGGAGACAGATGATAGCAACGTATCTGTTACTAGTAATGTTAACTTTGATGACTTTAGCATTTTTTTCTGCATAATTAATAAGTATCTTTTAGATAGTTATTTTGAGACTATGAAAATATCCTACATCTCTTACTTTTGCCTGCTAATTCTAGCATTCACTAATACAACAATTAGTACTGTGCTGTCTGCCATATATTGATTTTTATTTCCATCATTATTTTCAATTTATGATTCAGGATTCTACTCTAAGAGAGAGTGCCCCTTCTTTATCTACTTACTGATCATCTATATCACTAATTGAACTCACAGATTTTCAGATTTTCAGTTGATTTTATCAGTTACATCCATTATAGTAATCATCCATTTTGTTGCTCTAATTATCCCAGATGTAGCTATTGGGAGCTCTATCAAATTGGTTTCTGTGTTCTTTCAACATGCAGGCATATCTTGAATTTCTTCTGCCCAGACCTTGAATCAACCACTTCTCCAAGTTAGTCTCATTTCTTTAATTGGAGAATGGTATTTAGAAACCAAGATATGGAAGCTAGCTTAGCTAATTACTATTAAGGCAACACTGCTTCTCAGTGAGCAATGCTAGGAAATAATAAGTATATGTGTATATATAATATACAATGTCTGTATATATTTTATTCCATTCTAACACCACAGAGTTCATCCTAGTATTCTCCATATCCATATTTGTAACTCTTTTCCCTAACAATGAGAAACCTTTATCTCATCATGAACAATATGTTTACACAAAATTAGCTTTAGAATTGCTAACCCATAACCTTGTGAAGAAAAACTTACTAGCTGCAACAGGATATTGGTGTATGTTTTTTTCTGGATTTTGGCTTTTCAATACTAAGTCAAAGTGCTGTTTTTCAACATTAATTAGTTCAGTTTTGTCTTCCCTACTTTGTTAAGACAGTTACGCTAATTGTCTTTGTTTATTTCTTACTATTTTTATTTTGTCTAGGTTCTCCCCATGTCCTAGTTGCTTTTAGTTACTTATTTATATTTTGTATATGTTAAATATCACTAAGGTATTGAAAGTCAAACTAAGTAAACAAGTATACTCAGAGTGTCACTCCTTCCTCATTTCTTCTATACCATTCTTTTATTTTTATGTTTAACCTATTTTCATCCACCATCTGTAGATAAGCAATTTCATAAATTTCTGGTTTACCCTTTATAGCTTTATATTTGCTCAAATTAGTAGATACTTCTTAATTTAAAAAAAAAAAACAGAATTTTGAATTAATAATTAGACCTACTGTTTTTCTATTCTCTATCTCATTTATTTCAGCTTTTATCTCTAGTGTTTGCTTTTTGTGCTTTCTTTTTATTTACATTGGGGTTTTTTTTTTTTTTAGTTTTTTTGTGTACTGCTATAGACTGAATGTTTGTATTCCCTCAAAATTCACATGTTGAAATCCTAATGATAGCAGCAGGAGGTAGACAAATTCTAGGCAAATGGGGTGGGTCCCTGGTGAGGCCCCACCTTCAAGCGAAAGACAGCCTGCAGCCTGAAAACCAGGGTGCCAGTCCTGGATACAGTCCACCACCTGGAGTAAGAACTACCACTACACCTTTTAGCAAACTGAATGGTGCTTTTTCCAGGCTTGCCCATGGACCAATCAGCCCACACGCCCCCATTCTGACCTCATAAAAACCCCAGAATCAGCCACACATCAGGACTACCAGCCTTCAGGTAGGAGCTTCCCCCTTCGGGTACCCTCTCGTGTTGAGAGCTGTTCTATCATTCAATAAAACTCTTCTCCACCTTGCTCACCCTTCGGTTGTCCATATAACCTCATTCTTCTTGGATGCGGGACAAGAACCCAGAACCCACCAAATAGTGAGTGCAAAAGGAGCTGTAACACTGTAGCCCTCCCTCCCTCTTCCAGTGCTGGGCAGGCTCTCCATGTGATGGGAAGTGGTAGCGGGCGGGGAGTGGGTGGGGGTGGCAGCCCAGAAGCTGCAGGCTGGAGTGAAGCAGTGGAATAGAAGGAGCTGTAATACAAATGAGCTGAAACAAATTCCTGGCCGGCCCTTGAGCTGGAGTGGTGACACATTTCCATTCACCAGACTATGAGAGAAGAGCTGCAACCCTTCTGGAGGCCCAGACTTCGAGACTCCCCCAGCCAGAGATGTGGCATGCTGTAATACCCCCTTGGGGCTCTGGGGTTACTGGCATCTCCAAGTTTTTGGGCACCACCCTGTTCCCCTTGTCCAGACATTGGCAAGCAAGGCAGAAGCCAATTGAGGCATGCCAGGTCCAGCTGCAGCCTCACATGGAGCTCATGCATGTGTTGCCTCCTGGAGCTTCCTGCCCTGCCACAGCACAGTCCGCCTGGCTGTGCACTGTGGCTGGACCCCTTACTCGCTTGCTCACGCACCCCTCACCTCTCCACACCTGACCTGGCTGTGATGGTCATGGAATCCAGGCCAGTAGCATCAGCTGAACACAGCCTACCAGGCTGAGTGGGCAGAGCTAGCCCAGTGGTCACAAGTGAAACCCAGGCAGAGGCTCTGCCAGCCACAGAGGTTTCCAGCTGGCAAAGTGGCACCAAAAGAATCCTGTGTCACTAACCCTCAGTGAGATGATATAATACTACCTCACCAATAAAGGGAGGGGCTTTAGGAGGTGATTAGGTCATGAGTATGGAGCTCTCATGAACAGGATTGATGCCCTTAAAAAAGAGGCCCCAGAGAGCTCCTTTGCCCCCAGGTGAGGACCCAGCAAGAAGATTCACTCTATGAACCAGAAAAGGAGTCTTCACCAGACACTGAATCTGCCAGTGCCTTGACTGTGAATTTCTCACTTTCCAGAACTATAAGAAATAAATTTGTGTTATTTATAGGCCACCTAGTCTATGATAGTTTTGTTATAGTGGCCCAAACATACTAAGACAAGTACTTAACTCATCTTTATTATTCAATGTTTACTATTAAAAATGTTTGGTGATAGAACTTTTAAAATGCACTCTGTATATTCTGATACTTTAAAAAAAATCTATAGTTAGAATTTACATCTCTGTTTTTGTCAAAAAATTTAATACAGATTTTTTTTTTTTTTTTTTTTTTTGAGACGGCTCGCTTTTTCTCCCGGGCCGGACTGCAGTGGCACTATCTCAGCTCACTAGAAGCTCCGCCTCCTGGGTTCACGCCATTCTCCTGCCTCAGCCTCCTGAATAGCTGGGACTACATGCGCCCACCAGCACGCCTGGCTAATTTTTTGTATTTTTAGTAGAGACGGGGTTTCACCGTGTTAGCCAGGATGGTCTCGATCTCCTGACCTTGTGATCCGCCCACCTCGGCCTCCCAAAGTGCTGAGATTACGGGCGTGAGAATTTCTAAGTTTTCAAGTAAAAGACATTTTGGCTTATGATTTTGTTGAAAATTTCTAGTTTTGCTGCATTATGATTAAAGATTATTATTGACAATATTTCTATTTTATGGAATTACGGTAGTTTCTGTGTGTAAATGAGAGTGCCACTTAATATGTATACATTTTGGTAATGTAATATGGGCATATGAGAGGAAGATATATGCCCCTTATAAAGGTGTGAAGTTTGGTATATATACACATAATTTGCTTTATTTGTTATGTTTTTAGTTCTTTTACCTTATTACTTATTTTGTGCCTACTTTTTGTCTGTCTGAGAAAAAGGAATGCAGTCCCTGACATTCAGGAACAAGGCTTCAGTGTTTTATAGCTGGCCTAAGTGTTCACATTCAGGCCACATTTTTCTCCTTTTGGAATAACAGCCTGATGTCTGACAGATTGCTCTGTGACTTTGATGAAGGGAGACCAAAAACAAGGTCACTTCCTAATTTTGTCTAAGCACACGCCTAGTAACAAAGTCACTAAGTAAACCATAAAATACAAATTTTTTGCTATCCAGCTAATGTGAGTGGCTTCTACTTCATCACAAATTACAGCTTTATTCTCACTCTAGTTGCCTCCCTTCTGAATAAGATTTATTAAGATGCAAATAGAATTGTCCCCACATTCTGACAGCACTCTTCTTTAAACTCTCCCCAAATATTCTAAGTACAAATTGTATAAGTCTTCTCTAATACCTTTCTATTGACACCCCTTATGATTCCCCACAGTGTGCAGTTTTCCTCATTGCAATGAGCATTAAGCCTAACCTGTTTACCTACTGGTGTGATACTGCTGGTCTTGGGCTGGAGAGCTTGATATATCTTATACTGAGAGTGGCATATTAAAGTCTTCTATTATTTGTACGTTACTATCCAGGTACTGTTTTTCACAGAAGGAGTTACTCTGGTATTTAGTGCACAGATATTCATAAGTGTTTCAGTGTTATTTTGACTCATGGATTTTAGCACAGGTACCCTTCTTTGTCATCTTAACGCTTTTTAGCTTGTATTCTATGTTGACTGATAGGATTTCTACTTTAGTATCTTTGTCCATGCCTTTATTTTCAGCCTTTCTGAATCACTTTGCTTTAGTTGTGTTCTATGAGCCAAGTTAAAAATATTTTTTTAGGCCAGGCACAGTGGCTCATGCTTGTAATCCCAGGACTTTGGGAGGCCCAGGTGGGCAGATCATGAGGTCAGGAGATCGAGACCATCCTGGCTAACACGGTAAAACCCTGTCTCTACTAAAAATACAAAAACAAAATTAGTTGGGTGTGGTGGCGAGCACCTTTAGTCCCAGCTACTCGGGAGGCTGAGGCGGCAGAATGGCATGAACCTGGGAGGCGGAGTTTGCAGTGAGTTGAGATCGTGCCTCTGAACTCCAGCCTGGCAGCCTGGGCAAGAGAGCCAGACTCTGCCTC
>NW_026652278.1:118714926-118840652 GCF_009828535.3 Hylobates moloch
GGCAGCCTGGGCAAGAGAGCCAGACTCTGCCTCAAAAAAAAAAAAAAAAAAAATTTTTTTTTTAGTGAGTTAAGCCATTCTTATTTATTGATGTGGTGGATATATTTAACTCTATCATAATGTTTTATAATCGTGTGCTATATTTATCTACAAGATGTACATTGTTTACTCTTTAATTTATAAGCATATATAAGTGTATACTTGTATTTAGGAAGGTTTGACTTTTTATTCTAGTCAACATAGTTGTACTTTTATCTTTTAATGTCCTTAGTCCACTGTTTTATAATTTTATCTTTTACTCTCTGGTTTGTCAGCTTTTAATGGGGTCCTTAATTCCCACCCATTGTTTATATAGCAATGAATGAGCTTATCTAATGGGGTCCTTAATTCCCACCCATTGTTTATATAGCAATGAATGAGCTTATTCTACTTTCATTTTGCCGCTCCTTTCTCCTACATTTTGAAGCTGTACTTTTCTACTTTGTCATGAATAAGTTTAGGTCATTATTATTTCACCTCCTCTCTAATGTTGTTTTAAATTTTAACTTAAAAACAAAGTGTGTTTTTCTTACCATTAGCCCCTTAACAGAAGCATTCTCAGTTATCTTTTGGAAGGTGAAATTATTCTTGTAGTGTATTAAAAAAAAAAAACTCATGGATATGGAATTTTCTGCATTTTGTATGTTAGCTTTTATTTTCTAAAGCATTGATGCCTGAAGGATAGCTTGGTTAGACAGAATATCCCTGGTTTACATTTTCTTTGTTTTCCGCAACCACTGCTCTATCACTGCCTTGCTTTGCATGATGTTTTCGAAAATTATGATGCCAATCTAATTATTTGACTCTCTTTAGTATTTGATTTCTACTTCATCTTTGAAATCTAATAGTTTTATAAGACTATGTCTTATAGTTGATTTTTACAAGTTAACTTGTTCCAGGTGTCTCATGGGATGTTCTAATATGCAGATTTCGGTCTTATTTTTATTTCTGGAAATTTTTCTTAAGTTATACTATTAAATATGAATATGTAATATTATCTTGTTCTTTTGTTCAAGGACATCAATTTTATAAATGTTATTCTTCCATTGCTTATGTTTTATTTCTGCCACTTTTTCTCTGTGTTTCACTTCTTTCTGCCACACTTACATTGCCTTGATTATTTTCTTAAGCTTCTTTAATGCTTTTTGTTAAATTTTTATTTGAGTCTATTCTTCATTGCATATTTTCTAACTTAGAAATCCTATTACATAGGATAATTTTTTCTAATCTAATCCCCTTCCTTTCTTCCAATTTTGAGTTTATTTCTGGCCTTAGCTTTTAGATTTCTGATTCAAAACATTTTTTATATTCCCAAATGTTTAGTTGTAGTGAAGTAAAGAGTCCTGATGGTTTGCCTTTTTCTTCTAGTACCTATGCAAATATTTGCCATTCTGTAATGACTTGCACAAATATAGGAATCTTTGAGAAAGTATAAGACGTATTTACAATTATAATTTATTAATATTTCAAAGGTACACTTAATGGCCAATTAAAGGGTGGTCAGTTGTCCGATTTGGGGGCCGGGGGGGGATCATGGGTCAGAGTCGAGACCAGGTGAAACCCCGTCTCTATAAAACAAAAAAAAAAAAAAAAAAAATGAAATAAAATAAAGTACATTCTGATGGGTTTAAGTGTATTGTATTTAACTTCACATACAAGAAGATTATTTTTATTAAGTAGACTAATTTCTTTGGCACATGCTTTCATTCCTACCAGCAACATTCCCTGTGGGTTGCCTATTCAACAGCTCTTTTTCTTCTTCCTTCGTATCTGTAGAGTCCTCATTTTTTGTCTGGTCTTCACCCCTTCTTCATTTGATTTGTGTAAATAACGATTGACTTGTGCTAAACAGGATTGTCACATTCTGTTTGACTAAAGTGACTTAAAAAGAATTCTACTGGAGAGATCCCGTGAAAGTTTCTTTTTCCCATTAAATATTGATAAAAGGAAACAAAAAAGTTTTTCTGCATATGCATGTTACTTTTTAAAGATGGGATATTTAAATTTCCTCTGATAATGTTGCAACCATAAAGGTAACTAACACTTCTAGTGCCAAGTAAAAACAGCCTGGGTTGTTAATGAGGTCATGGAAATAGCAACTGCGAGTATTAACTAACCTTGAGTTTGCCTTACCTTCAAGCTTTTTATTACATCAGGTAATAAATTATTTGATGTTTAAGCTGTCGAGCTAGTGTTTAGTACTATTTGAAGGAGGCATTGCTAATAAAGTTAAACGGACATTATATTTGTGTTTCATTTCTCCAGGTCTCTTTGTTTTACTAGTATAATGTTATAAGGGGAAATCAGATCATTTATTGACACTCATTTGGGTAGATGTTACAAAAAATAATGCAAACTAAGGTTGAGATGAATGCTCAGTTGAAAAAAAGTGGTGGCTTGCACTTATAATCCTATCATTTTGGGAGGCCAAGATGGAAGGGTCACTTGAAGCTAAGATTTTGAGACCAGCCTGGGTAACATAGTGAGACCCTATTTCTACAAAAAAAAATTTCTTAAATAAATCAATAAATAAAAGGAATAATGTAATAAATATATATTTCAAAATATCTTTTGAAAATTTAGAGTTTTGCCAGCAAGGCAATAAGTAATTTTAATAGTTCTTAAAATGTTATCTTTTATTCTTGAAGAAAAACAGCTCCCCTCAAAGTTCAATTACATTATTATCATTATTATTATCATTATTTTGGCAAGCTATTTTTTTCCTACAAATGATCCAAATTCTAAATTAGTACCATATGAATTTATCATTTTTCCACATCCTAAATTATTAATGATATCACTAGTAGCATGTGTAACATTTTTTATATTCCCCACTTCAACTTTCACTTAAAATACCTGAATTAATTTTGTGATTATTTGTCACAAGGTATAGTTTACAAACTTTTAAAACTCAATGTTATAAAAACAAAAGCCATCAGGAAAAAAAAACAAGATATAAAATAATATCACCCTTTTTTTTCTAAAGTTCATCAAATAGAAGCTAAAGTTTAATATTTGAAATTTTGATTAAAGTTAAGTAAGCACATGGTGATTTTATTGCAAATGTTTGCAATTTAGGTTTGTTAATAATGGCATTCTTTTGTGTAATCAAAAGAATTGAAATGAATTGTATGGAAAATTTCTGAGCTTTTTTCTTCTTCCTTTGTTTTTCTGAAAATTTGATTGAGGAGGGCTCAGTGAGGTAGAAGGCAAAGTAGAGTGCATGTGAAAATGAACTTCCAAACAGGAGAAAGAATTCACCTCGGTCCAATGTTAAGAGAAGTCAAAGGAGAAGGGGACCCAGAACCAACCATGGGGTCCTTTGCTGAATCCCATTAATCCCATTAATGTTTAATGCTACTAGACATTAATGGCTTTGACAAGAGAGCAATTCCTATGGAGTGGATAGGTAAGTAGAAAGCCTTACTGGAATAATCCATAACAGAATGAGAGTAATTACTAACTATAAATGCAGATTTCCATGCTGTCAAATATGCTTTCAAAGAGAGCAAGGAAATTAGAGAATAGCTAGATGGAAATGAGAAGAGAGGTCAAAGAAGATTTTGAGTTTTCTTCTTTGTTTTTAATTTGAGGGTATTATTGCTTTTTTAAAAAACAAAAGTATCCAGCAATAAAAAGAAAATTGATGAAACAAGAAAGGAGAGAATTGCTGGAATGTGGTCTTTGAGTAGGTAAGAGGGAAAGGATTCAGTATAAAAGTATAAATAGTACCTTGAATATGAAGAATACATCCACAGTAATAGGCAAAGTAGCAGAGTGTATAGTCATAGATGATGAGACACTAAGTAACGTGGTGGGAGATTATAGGAGCTCTGGTTTCCTCTTTTATTTCTGTTAAATTGAGAATAAATCAGGAGGTACCAAAAGTTTGATTAAAGGGGAGAAGTTATGAAAAAGGTATCCAGAAAAAAAAAAAGTCCTAGGGAAATATACTATGTCTGCTGGGAAGAAGAAAAGGCACATTAGAGTTTGGTGTTCACAATGGTTGAACACATTACAATTGAAATGGAAAAGTATGAAAAGATACATGTTCAGCAAACGAGGCTAAGAATGTTTCAGTGTATCTCACAGTATTTATATGGATATTGGTATATTTTCTTATTTAAAAAAATAGAATCCTGTTTTTTAAAAATCCATTTCCTATAACTTCTTACATAAAGTGATGGTTCATGCAGATAATTGATTTATTCTCTGAAGTGGACATACCATTTTATGTCTAGCTTCCACTTTACCTGTAAATATACCAGTCTTTTTCTTTTACCTAAGCAGTCAATTTTCATAACATATTAGAGCTTACAGATTAATTTCTTATATCCTTTGTTTTAATGCCATAATTGTTCAATCACCATGTCACAATTTCAGGCCACAAACTCATGTGTAAAAAAGAAAATATTTTTTAAATTTCCATAATTCAATCCAATGTCTTGAGCTCACATTCTACCAGATTGTACAAAATTATATATCATTTCACAATGGTCTTTTGGTAATGGGTAAAAGAAAAAAAATTATATATCACTCAGGAAACCCTCTACTGATTCCCCAGGCATGCAACTAAGTTGTTGAGAGATGACTAATTGTCAAAATGTCATTTATCATCTAACCATACTGGCTTGAGGTATATCACCATACCTTCCACTTCCTGATAATGACTCATTGAGGCTGATGCTTAGTCATTCTTCTTTCCTAACCACAGAATCCTTCAGGACTGCAACCTTGAGATACATCTGTCACCTCGTGCCATGCTAGACTGAGATTCCCAGTGGCTTGGAGTAGCAGGGCTGGGGGTAGGGCAGAGTGTCAGGGATGGAAAGGAGAGGTGAGGGTAGGTAGACATTAAAGCACTCCGTCTTTCTTTCTCTTTCATTCCTCATCTTGTTCTCCAATCCTAGAGAATCTACCTAAACTTCATAATGGAAATAATTTCTCTGCCTCAACGTACAGTTTTCACTGTTATACTTGAATCCACTCTGTTATTCTCTGTTTCCCTCAGGGCCTAATTTTTTTTAATGGACAAATCATAGTTGTATACATTTATGGGGCACAAAATGATCTTTTGATATATGTATACAATATGGTATGATTAAATCAAGGTAATTAGCATATCCATTACCTTGCTTAAAATTTTGATACTCAGAAACCAGAAAATATTTTTTCTTCCTCTGTTTTCTATATAACTGATTCCAATATGTCCCTTTTCTCAGGCCCTCAAGTAGTTCAGAACTACCAAGCTGCTATCCACACAACCATTATTGTCACCAATTTTAAAGAGCAGAGTGCCCAGGTGTTACAGAAAATAAGGGGAAAGAGAGAGAATATTTAACGTTTCAAAACCCTTTTCCTGACTCACTAATTGTGATAATGATGGCTCCACATCCACTGAGCTAAGAGGTGAGATTCAGAATATCACAATAGAAATAGAAATTTTAACACTGGGGATGCCTTCCTCGTGAAAACTTTATTAAAGGAAGCAGCACAAACACAGGGCATATTTACACTTTCAGCATTTATCACTTAAAAATTAGCTCAATTATATTGTGGGAATGCCAATAAAAAGAAACTTTCTCAAAAAAGCAGAAAGAAGTCTATTTCTATGTATACTTAAGAAAATCTGGCCACTTAACCGAAGTATGCTTCACAATAAAATCAAGTCAGAAAAACTAGAGTGTTTTCAGAATTTCAATCCCTGCTCTCAGTTCCAGCACATCTGCAGGAGTAATAAGTTTTCTGATTTCTAAGAGGCTTGTGGTTAACCTCACAGCATGGAATGAATTATCTACAATTCTATCCTTCATTAAAACACCCTTTCCATGAAATGTGTCAATGAAGTCAGAACCTGGCTGGCCACTGATCAACCAGAGCACTGACCATCCCCTTTTTCTGTTTCCATTGTATATTGCTTAATTACAACAAAATGTAGTCATTTATTCCCAAAAGGTTTAAACTGTTTATGTTGTGCCCTCACTAAGAACACCTATAATGTTTTAATTTGAACAAGGTGTATATGTACATGTATAAAAGTTAAATCTGTACATGTGTAAACACAAGTGTCTTTGACCTCAAATGAGATAGAATCATGAAATTTAATCATTCCTTACTCAAACTTGCAAATATATTCCTTTGAAGTATACTTAATAACATTTAGAAAAGTCTTTAACTCCTAACCTTACCCGCAAAATATATAATCCTCAAAGAGTGCTTAAGTTTGAGAAAAAAACAAAAGAGAATGTCACTCCAAAAGTTGTTTTGGCAACGTTAACTCCACATTTTCAGTTCTGAGCACACATAGATTACTCCTCTGCCATTTCCAATACCTCCCTTTTCACCTCTAGTTCTTCATGAGCTCCATAAAAGTGAGTGAATTTACGTAAATGGTATTGTTCATTTTTTTTAATTCATGTATTTACTACTATGACATAATCAGCATAAATATCCCAAAATTAAAAACAAAGTATCTTCTCAACTGAGTATTTGGGGAAATTTGCCAAAGGCCATTGGCTAGACTCTGGCTGAGGACTGTAGTTAGGAGTCATTACTTCCAACAGCTGCTTGAGATGAACGGGTAGGTTCACTGGGTAATAAAATAACAATATTTGCACCTGATTTGAAATATATAGAAATCCAAAATTGAACTGCATACTCTTATAAGTAAGAATTCCATGAGGGGTCAATGACTATGTTACCCTTCAAAACCTTTACATTTGTTCATATACCAGTGTGAGAAAAAAACAGAAAATAGTTAAATATTTAAATCTCATTTCAAGAAGACAGCATACAATTGGCTGGGTGAGGTGGTTCACACCTGTAATCCTAGCACTTTTGGGGGCCGAGGTGGATGAATCACAAGGTCAGGAGTTCAAGACCAGCCTGACCAATATTGGTGAAACCCCATCTCTACCAAAAATTCAAGAATTAGTTGGGTATGGTGACATACTCCTGTAGTCACAGCTACTCAGGAGGCTGAGGCAGGAGAATTGCTTGAACCTAGGAGTCAGAGGTTGCAGTGAGCCAAGATCACGCCACCGCACTCCAGCCTGGGTGACAGACCGAGACTCCATCTCAGAAAAAAAAAAAAAAAGGGGCACATACAATCTAGTTTCCCTTCCTCAAAAATGCAACAAACTTTATTTTCAGATACTTTAAAGGCCATTAGTAAACAACCTTGTTCAATTTCCACAAAGGATCTTAAAAGGAAACATATATTTTAAGTTTGAATGATTCACTACTTTAAATACTTAAATACTTATGTTGATACATGTGCCAGAAATAATTATTAGAGTGCCAAACCACACATCAAAATCAGGTGTTTTGGTTTTAAACTAATATATACTACTTGTCTTTTTTATCCATATATACCATATAACTTATTAATGTAGAGTTTTATAATACTTATTATGAACTTTCTCATTATTAAATGCAAATTTTTCTCAACTTCTTATGATTTCTACAGCTGTATTTGGAGGTGTAGCTTGATGAAGAAAAACATTGGCATTGTTATAATGAGAAATAAGAATACTTACTACTTAATAAGATTTACTAGCACCCTGTGGGAAGGATTTCTAACACAAGCTAGCATAATCAAATTGTGTCACGAACTATTTTTATACAGATTATGAGACTTTCTAGAATTGATCCTGACCCTCCTAACCAAAAGAATCAAGGGATCGTTTTTTATTTTTTCTTTTGGCACCAAGAGAAGTCTTGGCTAACGAGTACTATAACTTCACTCCCTTCTCCTGTTCCAAAAGAATTCTTGTCACTGATATATAAAACAATCCTTGGAAACATATTCTCTTCAGAGTCAGGATTAGAAGTTATCTGCATTGATAACAGATTTATGCATTATATGCAACTTTCTTTACAAAGCCTTCTTTTTAAATGATGGAAAAATTTATAATAATATTTTGGTTAATTGTCCTTATGCTCAAGTAAATTCTTTTCCATATCTGTAGTTTTTTTTTTTTTCTCAAAGAATCCCTCCATTATGATATTGGAACTGAAATAGCTACATGAATGTTCTCTTTAATGCAAATGAGTTATTACCAGGTTCAGGGAAAATAAAAAGATAATTTTTAACAATGATGGCTAAAATGGTAGGGTTTCCTTGTTTCATTTCTTCGTTTTGACAAAGTTTTATACAAAAGTAGTGAAGAAAGATGCAGATTCAGAAAGTTCTGAATTAAGATTCTAAATCAAGGCCAATTTATTTCAAGTACCAAGTAAATTCTAAGTTCTTTATATATAAATATATACAGAACTCTCTCTCTCTCTCTCTCTCTCTCTATATATATATATATATATATATAATAGGTGGTAGTTTCTACATGACCTTTGTAGGAGGAGTAGGTAGGGTCTTTGTACCCAAATCATTTCTGCCATGACCCATGTGCATAGCACCTATATGCTATGTTAAATGCTATTTCCCCTTTTCTCCCTTCTAGTTTTTCAGTATTTTCACCCAAGCATTTGATTAAACTACATGTAAGCCTTGAAAAATCAAGAAGAAAATGACTCCAGGAGTTTTGGTGTCTTTGGGATTTCATCAACGAAGCTACATTACTACTTTCCTGAGAGCCATCCCTGTCCTGTCCTCTTTTGATCAGCCACTGGATCACTTCTCTATGTTTCTCAGGATAATTTTTCATGGCCCCACTGCTTCACATTTATTTAAGTATAGGTATTATAGAGGCTGTTGAATCACAAACTCCTTGAAGTCAGGAGAATTTATCTTATTCGTCTTTCTATCTCACACATCATTTATTCATTTATTTAATATTATATTTTAGATGATCAATATAGGTTGAATATTATTTTAAACTCAAACAGATTTTATGTCTTCTCGTAAGAAAAAAATTATAATGCATTCTGATAATCAAAAAAATCTAATGCAAAGGAACTGAGAAAGTCATCACCACCTAGTATAAGTGCAGTTGATACTCCTATGCCTTTTAAAGGGGAACTTTTAAAAATGTTGTTCTCAGAGATGCCTCAAATGTCCATCAGAAACCAATGATTCAGGATAAAATATTTCAAAACTATAAGCTTCTTCAGTTATCCTTAAATAAGAACACCTAAGCTATTTTAACATAGCACACTTTTTAGATTGGCCACAAATCATTATTTATCTTCACTCAAACAGCTTAAATGTGTTTCCCTCTAAACATACTGCTACAATTTAGTTTTAGCTCTCCCAGGAAAAACATGACTGTACTCGTTGTATGAAGTGCAAATTAAACCCAGAGAAAAGGTACTACAAAGAACATTTCCACACATGCCCTCCATCCCAGGTCCCTAGAAGATCCATAAGTGCATTCAGTACCAAGAGGAGAGAGGCACATTAACAATTTAATTTAAAATCCTTTGGTAATTTGCAATGGAAACTTATGAGAACTGGATTTAATCTAAACTGTTTCTAAGCTCTATGATGTATAAATACTGTTTTCATCTTCTATTTCAGGCAAAAATACTGAATAGTGAATACCAAAGAGTTTGAAGATTGGGGTTGAACATGAGTAGAAAATGCCTTTTGTGTAATCATCACTGAAATGTATCTTTATGTTACTAAATTCATTCTCCTTAGCTTTACTAGGATTCCTTAAACATATGCCTCAAATTCCACAAGGAACTATTTCTTTCTTCTATAATTATGGAGTCGCCCATCAGATGAAAGTTTCAGAGGGCTGTCCAGTAAGATTAATGGAGGCACATGGATGGAAGTAGTTGCTCCACGCTCTCAAGAATACAGCTGCCTCAGTAATTCTTCTGAATGAAAGGTGAACCTACCCTTGCTCACGTGTCTTGGCTGAGGTTCTTATTATTAGTGTTATTATCATTATTATTCCTGACAGCCTTCAAGGACTTGTACTCTCAAGAAGTTAAAGCACTCATATATAATGTTTGAGTCATCCCTGTATTTGATCTTGGATAAGATTTTACAGTTTTACCCAGGCTCTGTTAGCACCAGAACCTAGACTATTCATGGCGGCAGCACATAGTGGGTGAACCATTCCACAAGATAAAATAACTTCCCTATGCAAAGGGTTATCTAGTGTTTTCTTCTAGTGTTGTGAGTGTACATTTCAGGTTGAATGAAAATCACTTATCATGATATTTAAGACTCAGATCGTGGAGTCATACTCAAAGAGACTCTGATTAAATAAGTTTACTCAGTCATAATAATTGATTCTTTCTTATTTTTAAAGAAGCCTTAAACATTTATAATTCCAATACTGTGGATTTCATCTTATATCTGTGGACCATACTACTTTATTCTCCCATAAGTCCGAGAAGCTTTATGGTGATTATTTTGAGGTTTCCATTCTTGCATAAGCACAATGCTGTCTTCATCAGAAAACAGTTGACATAAGAATTAAACATATGAACATCACAAAGCAATTTATAAGAACTTCTTAAACTACGCTTTGGGCTAGTTGCAAAGACTATGTTAACAGCACTTCCAATAAGGGTGATATATTTAAGTATACTGGATCTGGAATGGTATTTTGGTTTGGGGGGAATTTTTTTTTTTTTTTCCTGGCAAATGACATGTGTTGTTGATGTGACTAGAGTATCTGATGAAAAAACAATGTCAGAATAACCAACATGAAAAATTTTTAGGATAACTTGGTGCCTACCTGAAAAATGTATTGTGTTTCAGACTCTTGATTTCAAAAGGCTAGAAGACAAGCCCAAACCACCATTAGAAGAATGAAATACAATATGGTCCAAGATGTATCCTTAAAGTTTTGTCTCAACCCTCAGTCTGAATTGTGAGAATTGATCTTTAGTTCAGTCCAGCCAGCAGAAATTATGCAATTTTCTGTTGTATTTATTGTACAGACTATGTACATTCTAGGAGATTCCTTTAGGGCTACACTGTTGTACTTTATGTCCCAGCAGTTTGAGGGCGTGCAAATTCCACAAAATCATCAATAAGAACAGGCCATGCTCCTTCTTCATCATAATTAGACACATGATCTACAGTCACTGTACTGAAGTCTAAAAGAAAATTCCAAGTGTCTTTTGATGTTGATTGTTTGTGATGTTCCAACAAAAATTTATTCCATAAGTCTAAGAATTTAAATCTATTAAGCACTAAGTTCCAGTAGGCAATGGCCATTTCTAGATCTAATCCTTTTGGTCTTGGATTCTTTCAAAATTAAAAGTAAACTGGTAAAAATAAAAAAAAAGAAGCCTTAGATAATTCTGATTAATATAGGCTGTAGAGTCATCAATGCTTTGAGCTGCATATGGGAAGCACAGTATTTGAAAGCACAGCTTTCAGAACATGAAAGCTCATGTCTCCATCATTACACCATTTAGAGAAACACTGGTGTTCATGTTTCTAATACAGCATTTCTATCCTAGTCCATTAAGCTCCCTAACTCTGTACTATTTTGGATTAGAAAGTTGAGAATTAATTCAAGAGTATTTGAAGAGGATTTGGCATGTTTTATCAAATATTTCTTATTACGAAATATTTCTAATTTATGACACAATGGTGTCTCTAGCACTTAACAAGCTGGACAAGGGAAGAATCATTCCAATTATTGTAATCATCATAATGATAAGTGAAATTATTTATATTTATTTGAAAGAACAATTTCTGCTCCATAAACTATAGAGTTCCTGAAGTTATAGTGATCTCTAAACTGTTATCATAGTTGATCTTTTTTGTGTGGTTTAAACACCAGCACTTTTCTTAAAATCACACTTAAGTATTTTGTCTTAATAGTACTTAAAAGGCTTTCATTTGACATGATGCTATTCTCTTTTAGGATGTTTCTCACTTTAGAGCATAAATGTTTAATCCCTTCAAGTGAATATAGCTACAAGAAAACATATATGAAGAACTCTGGTGGGAGAGTAGAAAAACCAAGGCTTTAAGTATGATTCAGTAAGTTGGTTAGCAATTCCTTTTCTTCGGTAAATAGGAAAAGTAAAGAACAATAGTAATTGAGCTATGTAAAAACAAGGACTGAGCATGAAGATTCATTTAAGACAAGGTATTATACAAGTATCATATCACCAAATGTGTAACTACAGAGCAATTTGGATATGGTACATAGAAATATTCAACAGTTAAGCCAGTGGCTTGCAAATGTTTTCGTATTAGAAATCTATTATATCACACTCACAAAACAAATTGAGAACCATAAATAGATTTATTTGTGTGGAAACATACCAAATTGGAAATTAAAATTGATTCATTTTAATTATTTACTCATTCATTTAAAATGCCCTCCCAGGATGTGGCACTTAATCCTCATCTCTACCCCTTCTGGAGTCTGGGCTGGACTTGGGAAATCTTAGTCACTCACTTGCAAAGAACAGAGTATAGAAGGGGAAAAAAAATGGTAACTTTGTAGTTAAAATTCGCAGAAACTACCTTAAGGAAGTAATCATGGTTAACGTAACAAGTGATAAGTCATATCAATTTCCTGATAATATAATGAGAAGGGAACTTCATTTCTGTATTATTCCTCCCCAAAACCCATAACTCCCGTCTAACAAGGAGAAAACTCAAATTGAGAAACTTTCTTCAAAATAGCTCACCATTTTCTTCAAAACAGTCAAGATCACACACTCAAAATAAAGACTGAGTAATTGTGGCCAGAAATACAGTTAAATGCAAAGTGGAATCCCAGATTGGACCCTGGAACATAAATAGGCAATAGTGGGAAAACCCTTAAAATGGAATAAAGTCTGAAATTTACGTAGCACTATGCACCAACATTAATCGCTTAGTATGATGAATGTACTATAGCTGTAAGGTATTAATTCAGGGGAAAACTCAGTGAAGAATATACAGAAATTGTATGTACTATCTTTGCAACTCTTCTATAAATCTAAAATTATTTCAAAATTCAGTTTATTTTTAAATGATTAAAGACCCCAAGGAATTTTTGTTTATGTAGGTTCTATTTATAGAGACATACAATATTAAAAAGCAGAACAAAAATATTACCTATTAACTCATTGAAACCAAATAACAAACCTATAATACGTTAACATACATTTTATATTTTCATGAAAATAGGCAAAAGGAAGAGTGTTTTACATTTTGAATTTTTTTAACATTTGGCTTAATAGAAGACAGTTGGATTCTCATTTCTGCTTATAAATCTAATATATTGTTTTCATTGAATTACGTGAAGAAAGTTATTCTTCACACAGATACAGACTTGAAAAAAGGAGAAATATTTTAGTAGCCTTTTGGATAGTAGTTGATATTTTATTGTATGTGACTATACCAAAACTTTACAATTTGTTTATGCTTAAAAATTAGTTGCTTGGGGAAAGTACATTCTCCTCAATAAATGTTGCTGGCAAAACTTGATATACACATGCAAAAGAGTGGCTAGACTATTATGTTACACTATATACAAAAATTAATTCAAAATGCATTAAAGACCTAAACATAATACCTAAAACTATAAGTCTCCTAGAAGAAAACATAATGGAAAAACTTCACAATATTGGTCTTGGTAATAATGTCTTGGACATGACACAAAAAGCACAGGCAACAAAAGTAATAATAGATTTTTTAAAATAGGGCTAGATCAACCTTAAAAATGTTTGTACATCAAAGGAAACAGCCAATAGAATAAAGGGTAACCTACAGAATTGAAGAAAATATTTGCAAATTATATATATCTGATAAGGACTTAATATCTAGAATAAATAAAGACTCCTACAACTCCACAACAAAAATCTAATAACCCCATTATAAAACGGGCAAAGTGCTTGAATAAATATTTCTCCAAAGAAAATATGCAAATGGCCAACAAGCATATGAAAAGATGCTCAACATGACTAACAGATAAATGAAAATCAAAACCACAAAGAGATGTTATCACACCCTCATTAGGATGGCTCTTATTTTAAAAAAGGTGAGGATGTGGAGAAATTGGAATAATTGTGCTCTGTTGGAATTGTAAAATGGTACAATCACAATGGAAGCAATATAGAGGTTTCTCAAAAGAATTTTTAAATGGAACTACCATATGATCTGCCAATCTGAATCTGAGCATACATCCAAAAGCATAAAAAGCAGGGTCTCAAAAAGATATTTTCACACCCATGTTCATAGCAGCACTAGTCACAATATCTCATGGTGGAATCAATCTAAATGTCCATCAACAGATAAATGGATAAATAAAATGTGATACGTACATAAAATGGAATATTATTTGGCCTTAGAAAGGAAGAATATCCTGTTACATGCTACAGTATGAATAAATCTTGAGGAAATATTGCTAAGTGAAATAAGTCAGTCAAAAAAGACAAATACTGTATGACTCCCTTAAATGAAGTATCTAAAAAAAAGTCAGATTATTAGAAACAGAACATAGAATGGTGTTGACCAAGACCAGGGAAGAAAAAGAAAAGGGGAGTTGTTTAATGGGTACTGAGTTTCAGATTTATAAGTTGAAAAAGTTTTGGATATCTGTTTCATAATAATGTGAATATAATTATATTAGTTCATTCTCACATTGCTATAAAGTTCTTCCTGAGAATGGGTAATTTATGAAGAAAAGAGTTTTAACTGACTCACAGTTCCACATGGCTGGGGAGGCCTCAGGAAACTTACAATCAGGGCAGAAGGCAAAGGGGAGGCAAAGCATAGCTTCCTGTGGTAGAGGAAAAGGGAGAGAAGAGTGAAGGAGGAAGTGCCACACACATTTAAACCATCAGATCTTGTGAGAATTCACTCACTACCACAAAAACAGAAAGGGGGAAATCCACCTCCATGATCCTATCACCCCCCAACAGGACCCTCCTCCAATTCCACATGAGATTTGGTGGGGACACAAATCCAAACCAAATAATTCTGTCCCTGGTCCCTCCCAAATCTCATATGCTTCTCACGTTTCAAAACCAATCATGCCTTCCAATAGTCCCCAAAGTCTTAACTCATCCCAGCATTAACTCAAAAGTCCAAGTTCAAAGTCTCATCTGAAACAATGCAAGTCCCGTTTGCCTATGAGACTGCAAAATAAAAAACAAGACACAATCAGGGTACAGGCATAGGGTAAATGCTCCCATTCCAAATGGGAGAAATTGGCCAAAACAAAGGGCCCCATGCAGGTCCAAAACCCAGCAGGATTGTCATTAAATCTTAAAGCTCCAAAATAATCTCCCTTGACTCCATGTCTCACATCCAGGGCATGCTGATGAAAGGGGTGGGATCCCACAGTCTTGGGCAGCCCCATCCCTGTGGCTCTACAGGGTATGGCTCCTTTGGCTGCTTTCACTGGCTGACATTGAGTGTCTGTGGCTTATCCAGGTACATTGTGCAAGCTGTTGGTGGATCTTCCATTTTGGAGTCTGGAGGACAGTGGCCCTCTTCTCACAGTTCCGCTAGGCAGTGCCCCAGTAGGGACTTTATGTTGGGGCTCCAACTTCACATTTCTACCTCAACACTGCCCTAGTAGAGGTTCCCCATGAGGGCTCTGCCCCTGCAGCAGACTTCTACCTGAACATCCAGGTGTTTCCACACATTCTCTGAAATCTAGGAGGGGGTTCTCAAACCTCAACTCTTACCTTCTGCATACCTGTAGGCCCACAACCACATGGAAGTCACCAAAGCCTGGTGCTTGCAACCTTGAAAGTAACAGCTCTAGTTGTAAATTGGCCCCCTTTAGCGACGGCTGCAGCTGGAGCAGCTGGGATGCAGCACACCAAGTCCTGAGGCTGCACAGAGCATTGGGGCCCAAGGCCTGAGCCACAAAACAATTTTTGCCTCCAAGGCCTCTGGGCCTGTGATTGGAGAGGCTTCTGTGAAAATCTCTGACAATGGAGACATTTCCCCATTGTCTTGGCTATTAACATTCACTTCCCCTTTAGTTATTCTGCAGACTAACGCAGTCTTTATGTACACAAGTAAATAGTTAATTTAGTGATCTATTGCATTGTCATTCAGTGGCCATAATTTACATTACTTGCCATTTATTCAGCAGATATTTAGCAATGTCAAATATACAAGATGTCATTATTTTCTAAACTATTGTATATGCTTCTCCAGGCCATATACTATAATATCTTAACCTATAAAATACAAATGTCTGCAGCCTGCTTGGGCTTGAATTTCTCCCCAGAAAATAAGTTTTCCTTCTCTACCACATGATTGGGCTGCAAATTTTCCAAACTTTTATGCTCTGCTTCCCTTTTAAATACAAGTTCCAATTTCAGACCATCTCTTTCTTTATGCAAATGAGCATAGGCTTTTAGGAGCCACCAGGCCACATCTTCGAGGCTTTGCTGCTTAGAAATTTCTTCCACCAGATACCCTAAATCATCTCTGTCAAGTTCAAAGTTCCACAGATCTCTAGGGCAGAGGCAAAATGCCACCAGTCTTTTTGCTAAAGCATAGCAAGGGTGACTTTTGCTCCAGTTCCTAATAAGTTCCTCATCTCCCTCTGGGATCACCTCATCCAGGACTTAATTGTCCATATCACTATCAGCATTTTGATAAAAACCATTGAACAATTCTCTAGGAAGTTCCAAACTTTCCCACATCTTCCGGTCTTCTTCAGAGCCCTCCAGACTGTTCCAACCTCTGCTCGTTACCCAGTTCCAAAGTCACTTCCACATTTTCAGGTATCTTAGTAGCAGTGCCACACTCCCAGTACCAATTTTCTGTGTTAATCCATTCTCACATTGCTATAAAGAACTGCCTGAGACTGGGTAGTTGATACGGTTTGACTGTGTCCCTACCCAAGTCTCATATTGAATTGTAGCTCCCATAATTCCCACATGTTGTAGGAGGCACTTGGTGGGAGGTAATTAAATCATGATGGTGGGTCTTTCCCATGCTGTTCTCATGATAGTGAATAAGTCTCACAAGATCTGATGGTTTTATAAAGAGGAGTTCCCCTCCACACATTCTCTTGCCTGCCACCATGTAAGACATGACTTTGTTTCTCATTAACCTTCTGCCATGATTCTGAGGCCTCCCAGCCATGTGGAACTGTGAGCCAATTAAATCTCTTTCCTTTATAAATTACCCAGTCTTAGCTATGTCCTTACTAGCATCATGAAAACAGACTAATACAGTAGTTTATGTAGAAAAGAGGCTTAACTGACTCACAGTTCTGCATGGCTGGAGAGGCCTCAGGAAACTTACAATCATGGCAGAAGATGAACGAGAAACAAAGCATATCCTCAGAGTGAGAGAGAGAGAGAGTGAAGGGGAAAGTGCCACACACTTTTAAACTATCACAGTTCATAAGAACTCATTCACTCTCATGAAAACAGCAAGGGGAAATCCACCCCCATGATCCAATCACCTCACACCACGCCCCCTCCTCCAATTTGACAGGTGATTTCAGTGGGGATACAAATCCAAACCATATCAATAATTAATACTACTAAACTGTACATTCAAAAATAGTTAATATGGTAAATTTTATGTTTTGTTTTTTACTACCACCACCAAAACAAAATAGTTGCTTAAAAATTAATGGAAATGAAGATCTGTAACAAGACCAATAAACTTTTCATACTCTGTGAAAATTTCATTGGTCTATCATGCCCTTTAAGTGGATTCTTTACCTATGCATAATTTTGTAACAGCATACATCGGTCTTTTAAAAAATATGAGTTCACATATACATGCGGATGTTCCAAATGTTGATAGGTCAAGGAATCACGTTAGTTAATATCACCAACAATCTTTCAGAAAAAATCTTTTTCTTAAGTATTAGGAAGCTGTCAAGATCACAGTAACAGGACAATTTTCCCCAAACTCTAATATTTTACTTAAAGCTCAAATTTTAACATCAGTGACAATGTCAGTTATTCCCCTGTAATGGCAGCCTCATTTTGCTCATTCCCAAGGAAATATATGCCAAGTATCCCCAACTAAAAAATCACAGCTTGCTTATTAGTTATTGTTTCAGTAAAAGTCTAATTCCATAAAAATGTGACTAGTTCAGCACACTACCTAAAAAGTCTCACAAATGCTTTTCTTCAAACAATCATTTCATTTTGGTTTACAGTTGAAGTCTTTTGTGCATAATTTGCATTTTATTCTGCGGAATATTATAAAAATTGGACACGTGTCAAACTTTAATAAAATGAATAATTTTTCCTTTATTTTCATGGATATTCAAAATGAAACCAGCATTTGTTTTTACTGAGTGTATGACAAAGATGGGCCAAATGCCAACTAGTACAATTTTGTGCCACTATCGTGGTTCATACCAAGCATTACGAGTTTTGCTCACAATTAATTTTGCACTTTTCGTGCAAGTTATGCAGGAAAAATCACCAGAATTAAAAATGTTATTCAAAAAATTTGAATACTCAAGTATCACCAATGTTTGTTTCCAAGCCTTCACATTAAGAAAATCTGAAGACTAACTGGGCCTAATATCAGACAAATACAGTCAGTTCATTCATGCCTATAGACTTGCCCATTTAAAAGACAAAAAGTACAATTCTGCTGACAAAATAGAAATTCAATCTTTATGTTTAGAGCTAAATAGGGAATTTAGTGATTTACTGTATTGTCATACAGTGGCCATAATTTACATGGCTTACCATTTATTCAGCAGATATTCAGCTGAATATGTCGAATATACAAGATGTCATTATTTTCTAAACTATCATATATACTTCTCCAGGCAATATACTATAATATCTTAACCTATAAAATGTGTAGGTGGATTTTTCATTATGAGTTTGAAAAGTTGTATCAAATTTTGGCTTTTAAAGAGATCACATCTATATTTCAAATACTCAATTCTTAATTCTTTACTCTGAATAATTGATCTCAAAATGATACCACCATTCAAGTAATGACAAACCATATGTCATATAGAGTAATGACAAATCATATAGCCACTGAAAAACTCACTGTATAATTTTGAGCAGATAAGAGTGAGTGATAACTATCAGTGAAAATGGTGGTATAGGTCACTCCAAGGGCCTGTCCCTCAACAGAAACATCAAAAAATCAACTACAGCAGTCAGAACAAACTTTGTTAGAATTCTAGAAAACAATCAATGCATATGCTAAATAAAAAAAAGCAACTTAAAATAGTGGGAATATATAATTATGTACATAGCAGCATTAGTCACAATAGCCAGAAGGTAGAAGCAACCCAAATAACCTTTGATGAATACATGCATAAACAAATGTAGTATATGCAACCAATACTGTATGAGTCAGCTGTATAAAGGAAGTTCTGAAACATGTTACAACATGGATAAACCATAAAGACATTATGCTAAGTGAAATAAGACAGTCACAAATTCATAGAGACATGAATAGAGACAAAAAGCAGGATGCTGGTTTCCAGGGATTAGCAGGGAAAAATAAATGAGGAATTACTGTTTAATGGATACAGACTTTTAGCTTTGCAAGATGAAAATAATTTTGGAGATGGATGGTGGTGTTATATAACTATGGGAATGTAATTAACGCCACTGGAATATACACTTTAAAGTGATTATAATGGTAAATTTTATGGTCTGTCCATTTTGCCATGACTAAAAATTTTTTAAAAAACAAGACTTTGAGAAGATTATGTTCCAAAATAATAAAACAAGTAACCAAATTTCTCAAGCATTGAATCACCATAAAAACTAAAGATATTAAGAAGAAAAAATACACATTCAGAATCACTTCAAAAAGCATTTAATTATAATATTACATTGGCTATATGAAAAGATTGTAGAATTTGTCTAATAAATTCAATAATTACTAAAGTTATAATGTTTCTTCAGTATATTTTTTACAAAAATTACATTTGCAAAAACATTACTTAAAATATGGAATTGTTTGGTAAGAAAGATTATCCTAAGAAAATAATAGAAACTCTTTGTGGCATTTCAATTTGCCTTTGCACTTCCATTTTTCTAGCTTTGCAGTGGTCTTTTAAATGGCCAACCACATTCCCAGTAAGGAACTTTAGTTCCTGGTTCCAAAGGGAGCAGAGCAAACCTTATTTGAAAAGAATCATGTTTGTCTTCTATAACCTAATTAAAGACTACCTGAAGGACATGACTATAGGCACTTGTCTTTGTTTCACCTGACTCAAACTCACTCATGTTGGAAAGCAGCAAACATTTAAATATATATGACAAATAAGCAACCTGCAGCTACCTACAGCAAAAAAATAAAAAACGGTACAGTTATAACAAACAATAAAGCACATAATGCCTTGAAAGAAAATCTGGAGCGATTATTTCAAAATTAGTGCATTCAAAATCAACCACATATGCTGGGAATACAGGATATCACACAAATGACCCAGAAAGGATGCATGCTAGAAATAAGTTAAGAAAATTCTAAGCTTTTAGTTCTAACTGATCTCTAGGTTCAGTAAAAGCAGGAAGTAAAACCAAGGCTGAGTTGTAAACAACCTGGCTATTCATTGGAGGAGTGTCTGCATGGAGAAAATCTGCAAAAGCTCTAAGAAGCTTTTTATTTTTTTTCTCCCCTCTCTCTCTCTTTCTCTCTCTCTCTGTCTTCCTCTCTTGTCTTCAGGCTTTCAAGGAAATTGTCGTGAAATCACTGGCTAAACACAAGCAAAAGAAACAGAGACTTTACAGAACACATGACCAAGAATACAAACTCGACAAAAATATATAAAAAGCTGCTAAGTATACAAACAGCTACCACCACAGCAAACGCAAAAATATAATTTCCATAGTTACCATATTGTATGTAATTTGTCCAATTTTCAATGAAAAATTATAAAGTGTGCAAATAAACAAGAAAGTATGATCAATTTACAGATTTAAAAAACAAAAAAAACTATTCTTCCTAAGGAGACACAGGCATTGTACTTACTGAAGAAAGGACTCAGGTAAACTGTCTTAAATATGCTCAAAGAACTAAAGGAAAACATGGAAAATAAGCTAAAAGAAACAAGGAAAACAATGTATGACCAATAGACAATATTAATAGTGAGATAGAAATTACAAAAAGAAACCAAACAAATTCTGGAGCTAAGAAATACACTAGACTGAAATAAAAAATTCACTAGAAAGTTTCAAAAGTAGCCTTATACAAGCAGAATAAACATCCAGCAAACTTGAAGTCAGGTAAATTTAAATTATTTAGTCTGCAGGCAGAAAGAATAAAGGGTGAATATAGTTGCAAAATTATAAATGAAGTGTTAGCAAACTTATTAAAGTAATATATAAAATGGATAACATAATTTTCAGGTTGGGTTTATTTGAGATTGCAAAGTTTGACTTAATATTAGAAAATCAACCAATGTAATTCACCACAGTAACAGATTAAAAGAGAGAAATAATATGATCATCCCAATAGATGTCAAAAACAATTTAATTAAAAAAAAATGAACAGAGCATAAGACCTGTGGGACAACATCCAACACTCCATCATACCCATGAGAATCCCAGAAGGAGAAGATACAGAAAGAGTAAGTGGCAGAAAGAATATGTGAAGAAATAATGGCCGGAACCTTCCCGAAGTAGGTACTACATATTCAAGAAATTCAATGAACTCCAAGTAAAAGAAACACAAAGATATTCATACCAAGACATATTATGATTTTAAGTTGTTCAAAGCCAAAGATAAAGAAGAATGCTGAGAGAAGCAAGAGAGTAGCAACTGTCCTTCATAATTCTCAATAAAATTAATAGCATACTTATCAGAAACCATCAAGACCAGAAGGAAATGGGAAGACATTTGTATAGAGCAGAAGGAAAAGAAAGTCATCAGCAAAGGTTTCTGTATCCAAAAAAACTATTTTCTCAAAATGAAAGGGAAATTAGGATACTCCCACATAAGCAAAAGCTGAGGGAGTTCATTACCAGTAGACCTGACCCAAAGAAATGCTAAAGAGAGTCCACCCGGCTAAAATGACAGAATGCTAGACAGTATCTAGAAGCTATAAAAAACATAACTTCAGTAAATGCAACTACAAAGGTAAACATAAAAGTCTGTACTATTGTATTTTGAATTTTTAATGCACCTTTCAATGTCCTATATAATTTTAAAAGACAAATGCATAAAACCATAATTATAATTTTTTTTCTTTTTTATTTTTTTGAGATGGCATTTTGCTCTGTCACCCAGGCTGGAGTGCAGTGGCACAATCTCGGCTGACTGCAACCTCCACCTCCCAGGTTCAAGTGATTCTCTTGTCTCAGCCTCCCGAGCAGCTGGGATTACAGGCATGCGTTACCACACCCAGCTAAATTTTTGTATTTTTAGTAGAGATGGGGTTTCACCATGTTGGTCAGGGTAGTCTCAAACTCCTGATCTCAAGTGATCTGCTTGCTTCGGCCTCCCAAAGTGCTAGGATTACAGGCATGAGCCACCATGCCCAGCTTATGGTTATAAATCTTTTAGTGGGCACACAATTTATAAAGACTTAAGTTGTGACAATATGAAATAGAATATTTTTATGCTATCGAGGCTATGTTGGTATCAATTTAAACATTCTTCAGGACAGATCATATTGTGTCCGGAATTGGTGGGTTCTTGGTCTCACTGACTTCAAGAACGAAACTGCGGACCCTCGTGGTGAGTGTCACAGTTCTGAAACGCGGCATGTCTGGAGTTTGTTCATTCCTCCCGGTGGGTTCGTGGGCTTGCTGGGTCAAGAGTGAAGCTGCAGACCTTCAGGGTGAGTGTTACAGCTCATAAACACAGTGTGGACCCAAAGAGTGAGCAGCAGCAAGATTTACCACAAAGACTGAAAGAACAAAGCTTCCACAGCATGGAAGGGGACCGCAGCGGGTTGCCACTGCTGGTTCCGGCAGCCTGCTTTTATTCCCTTATCTGGCCCCACCCACGTCCTGCTGATTGGTCCATTTTACAGAGAGCTGATTCGTATGTTTTACAGAGAGCTGATTGGTCCATTTTGACAGGGTGCTGATTGATGTGTTTATAATCCCTGAGCTAGATACAAAAGTTCTCCAAGTCCCCACAGAGCACTGATTGGTGCATTTACAAACCTTGAGCTAGACACAGGGTGCTGATTGGTGTGTTTACAAATCTTGAGCTAGACACAGAGTGCTGATTGGTGTAATTACAATCCCTTAGCTAGACATAAAGGTTCTCCAAGTCACCACCAGATTAGCGAGATACAGAGTGCTGATTGGTGCATTTACAAACCTTGAGCTAAACACAAAGTGCTGATTGGTGTATCTACAATCCCTTAGCTAGACATAAGGGTTCTCCAAGTGCTCACTAGACTCAGGAGCCCAGCTGGCTTCACCTAGTGGATCCTGCACCAGGGCTGCAGGGGGAGCTGCCTGCCAGTTCCACGTGGTGCGCCAGCACTCCTCAGCCATTGAGCGGGCCGGTCTATGGGACCAGGCACTGCGGAGCAGGGGGCGGTGCTCCTCGGGGAGGCTCCGGCATGCAGGAGCCCAAGGGGTGGGGGGTGCAGCTCAGGCATGGCGGGCTGCAGGTCCCAAGCCCTGCCCCGCAGGGAGGCAGCTGAGGCCCGGCAAGAATTTGAGAGCGGTGTGCCAGCAGGCCGGTCGCACCCTCTGCAGCTGCTGGCCTGGGTGCTAAGACCCTCACTGCCCGGGCCGGCAGTGCCGGCCACCGCTCCGAGTGCAGGGCTGGTGGAGCCCATGGCCACCCAGAGCTTGCGCTGGCCGACAAGCACCATGCAGAGCCCCGGTTCCCGCCCGCGCCTCTCCCTCCACACCTCCCTGCAAGCAGAGGGAGCTGACTCGGACCTCGACAAGCCCAGAGAGGGGCTCACGTAGTGCAGCGGCAGGCTGAAGGGCTCCTCAAGCATGGCCAGAGTGGGTGCCGAGAGTGAGCGAGGGCTGCCAGCATGCTGTCACCTCTCAATATGTTAGGCAACACAGCAAATCTCAATAAACAGATTTTAAAAGTATACAAATTGTCATCTCCAGACACTATTGAATGAAGCTAGAAATCAAAAATAGAAACTATTTCCCAAATAAGATAAAACTGAATAAACCATTCTTAACCCATTGGACAAAGAAGAAATGATAAAGAAATTTGGAAAATACTAAGGAAAAATGAAAATAAAAATACAATACATCAAAACATATGAGACAGCAAAAGCAGTGTTTAGAGAGAAATTTGTAGAAATAAACACATCTTAAAAAAAAGAAAGATCTCAAACTACTACCCTAACTTTATACCTTAAAAAACTAGAAAAAGAAGAACAAATAAAACTCAAAGCTAATAAAAGGAAGGAAATAATAAATATTAAAACGTAAAAAAGTAGTATAGACTAGAAAAATAGAAAAGATCAACAAAACCAAACATTGGTTCATTGAAAAGATGGAGAAAGTTAACAAACCTTTAGCTAGACTGACAAGAGGGAGAGTGCAAATAACTAAAATTAGAAATGAAAGCAGAGGCATTACTACCAACCTTAGAGACTTATAACAGGTAGAAAAATTGAATTAGTAGTCAAAATGTCCCCACAAAGAAAGCCACTATCAGATGGCCTCACTGGCAAATTCTAGCAAACATTTAAAGAAGAACTAGCACCAATTCTTCTCAAACTATTCCAAAAAAAGAAGAGGAAAAACCATTTTCTATTTCGTTATATCAGGTCAGCATTACTCTGATAACAAAACCACACGAATATACCATAAGAAACAAAAATTACAGGCCAGGCATGGTGGCACATTCCTGTAATCACAGTATTTTAGGAGGCTAGGTTGGGAGGATCACTTGAGCCCAGGACTTCAAAACCAGCTTGGGCAACATAGCAAGATCCTGTCACTAAAAAACTAAAGAAAAAATAGTGAGTTGTGGTAGTGTGCACCTGTTGTCCTAGCTCTTTGGGAGGCCGAGTTAGGGTCATTGTTTGAGCTCAGGAGTTCGAGGCTACAGTGAGCTAAGACTGTGTCACTGCACTGTAGCCTAGGCTGCAGACTGAGACTGTCTTAAAAAAAGAAAAAATAAAAAGAAACAGACCATTATTCCCTGTGAATATTATTGTACTCAATAACCAAGTAGGATTTACTCCAGGAATGCAAGGGTAGTTCAAAGCTCAATATAAAAAATATCAATCGATATATAGCACATTAATAGAACAAGGGGAATGATACATGACCATCTCAATTGACACAGTAAGGAGTATTTCACAAAATGCAACACATTTGCATGATTAAAAAAAACACTACAAAAATTAGGAATAGAAAAGAATTTTACCAACATGAAAAAGGGCATTTGCAAAAACCTCACAGCTAACACCCTCATAGTAAAAAACTGAAAGCTTTTCCCTTAGGAAAAGTGAAAACTGAAAATTTTTCCCTTTATCTTCTTTCCTTTCAACATTGTACTGAAAGTTCCAAGCAGCAATTAGGCAAGAAAAATAAATGAAAGTAATCCAGATTGGAGATGAAATAAATATATCTCTATTCATAGAAAAATCCCAAAGAATCCTTACACTCACAGAAAACTACTAGAGCTAACAAATGAATTCAGCAAAGTTGTAGGATACATGAATGTACACACACAAGTTAGTTTTGTTTCTGCACACTGACAATGATCAATCTTAAAATAAAATTAAGAAAACAATTCCACTTATAATAGTCCAAAATCATAAAATACCAAGGAATAAATTTGACCACGGAGGGAGAAACTTGTACACTGAAAACTTGAAAACATTCCTTAAGTTTAAATACTTAACTAAATAGAAATATATTGTATGTTTGTAGACTAAAAGATAATTTTCGGATGGCAATATTATGCAAAGCAATCTATATATCAATGCAATCCCTATCAAAATTCAATAGCTTTTTTTCACAAATAAACAAATTGATTATCAAATTCACATGGAATTGCAAGGGGCCTTGAACGTTATAGCCTGATTATTCTGGGAAAAAAAAACACAACAATGTTGGAGTACTCACAATTTCCAATTTCAAAACTTCCTACAAAGCTACAACAATAAAATTACAAAGGGCCTAAAGTGTGGTGGTTGCACACTATTGTGAATGTACTAAGTGACACTGAAATGTTTACTTCAAAATGGTGGATTTTATGTTAGGTAAATTTCATTTCAATTATAAAATTGATATTGACAAAGACAATAACTTCTTAATATTATTATTAAATAAGTTTGACCTCATGGACACCTAAAAATTATCTTAGGGGCTCCAGAGTTCCCTAGATCCCAAGTTGCAAACCATAGATTGTTCCTTATATAACCAGTTTATTGATGGATTTTAAATAGTTGGGTATCAAACTTTTTTTATTATTTTCATCATGCTTATGATGTTTGATAACCCTTTTCTTCTAGGTAATAAGTCTCAACATTTTTGGCCAGATTCCATATTTACCATGTCACATTCAATTATTAGCACAGTCTGATTTTGGTATTTAAGAATCAGTCCTGTTAAGTTTTAAATAAATTCAAAACTTTCTGTCACCCCCATCATTAGCTGCCCAGGACAGATAAGGGAGCTGCAGCTAATTAGCACAGAGGAGACAGGTGTCTTTTATCTCAGGAGCATCTCTCCCTTTTGTACATGCTAGCTTCTTGGTGGTAGAAGAAAGAAGGGCTAGTTGTTGGAGGCAAAAGTCTAACTTGGCTGCCTACCTTTTAAAATACTGATTAATTTACTCTGCAAGCATTTATTATCTACTCTGTGCCAGTCACTGTCCAAGGAGTTAAAATATAACTATGAACAGAACTTTCAAAAAATCCTGTCTTTATGAATCTTACATTCTATTAAGGAAGCCAGGCAATAAACAAAGTGAATACATATATAGCAAGTAAGTTATAAGTGATTAAAATAAAACATGCAGTAGGTAGCAGACATACGGAGTTCTTGCGGGTTGTGATATTAGGTGGAGTAACCTTGGAATGACTTTTAGATAGTAATATTGGCATAAGTTTTAAAGGAGGAGAAAAAGAGAAATAGGTCAATATTGGGAGGAATAGTGTGAAACGGAAAGGGTCCCAGTAAATTTTTTTACTGTTTTTTTTTCTGTTGCAAGGAGCAGCTGATGTGGTGATCTGAACTGTTTTCTTGGGGTGATAATCAGTTTTTCTCCCCGTGTTCTCTGATACTAATGACTCAATTAAGAAGAGCCATCATATCTCCATGTAGCCCCTCCATCATGCACCCTCAGCTCCCTGGTTCTAGAGTAACATCATTAACCTCTGTGCTCCTTCACATGGAGCCTTGAAAAATGCTAGAGTTCTCCTCTGAACTTTCTGAGTTATAAACAACTGGAATCTGGTAGAGATGGCCTCTTCATCCCAGTCATTCCCATGCCAAGGTTTCTTTAAGCCTGCTCCTGCTAACATGGACAACTGCAATGAGCCCCCCTATAGAAATCTCTAGACCTGATTCAAGAACCAGTACTTAAGTTCAAGTACACCTCCAAATTACAAGGGAAATATATTATGCTCCTCTCTCATCTCCTCAACAGCAGGGCTACCACACCTCTAGACTTCCAGAATACTCTCCTGAGAGTATTCTCCTTACACTCTCCTTCAAAAAATATAGCACCATTTTGGCCCTGTGGGTTCTGTAGCTCAGCAAGAGTGTCACCAGGCAGCTGGGGAAAAAAAAAAAAAAAGCTTGTCTCCTCTTCTTGGAGACATCTTCAATCTTCAAGTTGTTCTCTAAGAGGCCTTATCACAGAGCAATTGAGGGAAAGATCACTTTCCTATCTCCACCCCATAGGAAAGGATGAGAATCAGTTCTCGCCATGAATATCTTTCTCTGCAAAGTTAACTACTTGAGCTGACAGATATATTGACTGGGTGATATATACTGATAGTGACATTGGTGGGCAGTGGTGGTAAGCTGGATTTACACTGGCATTTTCTAGGGAAATAGTTGACCTTAATTACTATTGGTTTCTTAAAAATGTGGGTCATTAACAACCTTTCGTCTTCAGGCAGAATTGCAATTTCTTGGCATGATATTAAAATTATTTTATAGGTATCTGCAAAAAGTGACAGCAACTTTAATAATTCTGCCAACATAAATATCAGAGAATATCTCCAATACTCTTATGCAGGAATGGAAATTCCAAATTATAATTTTTTCTGCAAAAACTTAATGTATTTTAATCTAATCAATATTTTATCTAAGTAAAGTTTATGTGAAATTTTTATCTTTTAATTACAAGCCTAGATTATTTTAAAACCTAAAATATGACAAAAGGTTAGTAGTGCAGTTATCTGGCTCTCCTACAAAATAAATTTCAAAAAATTTAAATAGCATCTCTTCAATGATTTTAACTTACTGTAGTCACTAAAATCGGTATAACCCTTACACATATCTAGCTTTATTTAAGGGTAAAAGTAGATGCAGTGCTTTATTTGCATAACCATTCTATTTGGCCATAATTTCTAAGAACTGAAGTAAATCCCAAAAATCATAATTTCATATTTATGCTTTACAACTAATAATGTTATTGATTAACATATTTGGACTTAAAAAATTATTGAATGATATCCTAATCATGGAAATTACATTTTAATTATTTTAATCAAGTTAGAAATTAGAGATATTATCCCTAAATTCCATTCCCAAATGGAGAGAAACTATGAGAGAAACTAATAACAGACAGACTAGCATGCTTTTTCTCACAAGTAATACTTGGTACCAGTGTCTAGTGGCCCAAGTCTAGGAGATACCATTCAAACTGTATTCTGTGTCAATGGAATTGTGCTATAGGAGCTGCCATTCTCATATATTCTACGACATAAAATTCAATGTGAATTGTGTCCCCTGGTGTTGGGCAACTTGGCAGCCATGCTCAGAAAATATTATTTTTAATATTTAATTCCATTAAGGCTAAAAAAAAAGGAACACAAAGAAATAGAAATTTAAGTTTGAAAGAAATAAATGTGAAAACAGTAATAAAGTTACTGATAAATTATAAAGTTAATGGAAAGTTGTAGTAGTCCATATTCACGCTGCTATAAAGAACTGCCTCAGTCTGGATAAATTATAAAGAAAAGAGGTTTAATTGACTCACAGTTCCTCATGGGTGGGGAGGCCTCAGGAAACTTACAATTATGGTGGAAGGGGAGGCAGGCATGTCTTATATGGCATGAGGTGAGAGAGAGAGGGTACAATAGCTGGGAAAACTGCCTTATAAAACCATCACATCTCATAAGAACTCACTGACTATCGTGAGAACAGCATCAGGGAGACCGCCCCCATGATCCAATCACCTCACACCAGTTTGCTCCCTCAACATTTGGGGATTACAATTCAAGATGAAATTTGGGTGAGGAAACAAAGCCTAACCATATCAGAAGTGAATTATTTCTTTATTTTGGCATAATCATGTATCATTTAGAATATAATGTATAAATAGAATCTTACTGCATTACACAAAGAACCACCTCCAACTTACTGTCTCCAAATAATCAAATCAGGCATATCACCCCAATTTCCATACCTTTCCTGAGCCTTTGCAGATGAAAGTAAAAATAGAAAATCAAGACAAACAGGGAAATGTTGGAAAAGAAACTTGGAACAGTTTGTCAGTTCAAGGCAGAGAGATTTATGGTGCAGATACCAGAAGATAGAGCAAAGTCTCATGACCAAATGGCTCTAAAAAGGAAGCTCTTTACTGCTTTTATACATACCATTAGTTCTCACCAAATACCAGTTCTGGTTAATAAATTAACAGTAGCACAGTGAGAATTGCCCTACGTGCCAGACACTGAGCTTAAGTATTTATACACATGTCAGTAATCTATTTCTTCATAATAAACTTTGATGTAGACATGTTTCTTGGCTTAAGGAGAAAAAAGCTAAGGTTTGTAGAGGTTTAAATACACAGTACTTCAACCCTGGTGAGTGAAGTACTCAATAATCCATCTAACATTTAATTCCAAAAGCCATAGGCTCCTAATCGCAATCTTATTCTGCCTACCAATACTACACTCCTCTTACTCCACATACATATTTACATTTCATTCATTCAGTCAGTCAGTCATTGACTTTTTTGAACACTCTTAGTCTGGTTATTACGTGGAAGAGACACAAAATTGAATAAGGTACAGCCCTCCATTCTGCAGGAGTTTAAACTCAAGAAGAAGGAAAAAACAAGGCATAACATGGTAGAAAAGTTATGTGTTATAGGCAGGAGAAAGAGAAATGGGTATAGGAGGAAGCAGCAAGAAGTCTCAAGATCCAAGGGCAACAAATGTTTCCAGAAGATTTAAGATTTCGGTAATTTTTGTAATACTTCCTAAGGTCTATTCTAAATCTTACTATAATCTATGCATACCAAAGTTTAACCTCGACCATTTAGAATATCCAGGTGATCAAACCCAAAGTTCACGAAGCTGGTAAGTAGGCTTCTTTAACCTGGAAAATGGCTATTGTTTCCAGCTCTAGAGATAATGTAAATGTAGTTCAGTAAAATATGAAGGATAGTGATATATTTTATTTATCCCAACTTCTGTCCTTTGGATGGATGGTACATGTGACCACTTCGATGCCACTGTCTTCCTCACTCCTACCACATTTGTGATATCGTCTGAGGCTGTAATGATGACCAGTCATCCCAGACATTCACAGATGTCCTTACTGCAACATATAGCAACTGCACCATGCTTTCTACTCTTAAGAGAAAATTAATGGAGCAAATTGTACAACAAACTCAAACTAAACAACAGGTAAGTAGCTGCGCTTTATTTTGAGTGGCAGCCAACAATTCTTATGTGGAAGAAACATAAAACAGAAATACATTAAGAAACTAAAATGACAAACTGAATCTATTTACTAACTCACATGTGGAATAAACTCCCTTTGCTTGGCTATATTCTGGTGACTGATGCTTGATCTAGCATCAATGAGCAACAGTATGGACCTTTCCTAAATTAGACACTGAATATGCCTGGTGTGCAAGCTTTCTTTTTTTAAGTAATAATTCTACTCTTAAGAATATCAGATGGTTACTTTTGCTTTTCGCAAACTTAAATAGGAAAAGTTAATCAGTACTATATAGAGAGGAGGGAATAAATAAACCAACAAAGGTAAGAACCTAAGCTATTATCTGCATAGTAAGTAAGACTCATGAGAAAAGTGTTGTAAATTTGGATAGTGACAACTTTGGACCCCTAAATGAATACAATATTAAGGAAATAATAGGAATTCACCAAAAAGTAGATAAATTTCATTCATGCGTAGAAAATATTATATAATGGTACTAAGGTAAGAAAAAAATGTCTGAATCAGGAAAGTTTTATATTTTGTTGTGACTAAAGACTAGAGATTGTGTGGTAGAAATGTAAAAAGTGACATTAAAACAAAAGTAAGGAGAGTATGTTTTAAAGTATCTCCTTCAAAAAGTCAATGCCTAGTTTTCTAGCTTTGCAATTTCCAAACACTGTTCCATAGATATAACTTTTAATCCACATGTCCCCATTGTGAACTTCCAAGAGACAATTACAGAGTTACCTAATTTATTATGTTTAACCCATCTTAAACTAGGTAATATCTTAAAACTGATAGGTATATTTAGTGCAGTTGTGTTTCTTTTAAATCCTTCCCTCGCCCCCCAAAAAACATGGTTTTTTTTTTTTTTTTTTTTGTAAATAGGTTATGTGTCATAAGATCTATGGATTTGTATAAAATAGAAAGAACACAATATTTGGCTATGCAACATTTCCCATTTAACACTACAAAAACTTACTGAATAAGTGGTCCTTGGTACATTTTGGAACACAGTAATGCAAGTATTACTTCAAAGTTTTGTTTAGGGATTTTCCAACTTTTACCTCCGAAAGCTAACTCTGACATTGATATCTAGTGGAATAAAATGATGAAGTTGGGCAGCAGAACCCTTAATAATTTTCCCAAATTCCAACACCCTCCACAGAAAGAATAACTTAACAGCTGATGAATTTTTATTTCACAAGTGCTACCATATTATGGAAATAGTACCATCAGAAAACCAAATTTCAGGCTTTTATGTTCTACAACTTACTGGAAGGAAATAATTTCTTTCAGGTCCAACTTTTCCACCCTATATGGATTTAGAAAGTAATGTATGTGTGCATATTGGGGTTGGGGTGAGGAGAGGAGAAGATTAAGGAAGGAAATCAGAATTGTTGAAGTTGTTTAAATTATATTACTTTTAAGTTGAAATTAATGATCCCAATACAAAATTATTATATACATTTTATACATAAATTACATATATTATGTTCCAGGATATGCAGGAGAAGAATAATCCTAAGGCTAGGAAGACCCTAAAAAATTTCACATCACCATCTCTAAATGAATCTATAACCATTCCTACACTGACATTAATAACATGAAACCCAGGCAATGCAAAGAGGATGGCATTGTGATAAAATGGTATCCTTGGAAAATTTATTCTTTTCTGGAAACAATCAATCTGGGATTTGTTTTGTATGGTACAACCAGTGTTTCTCATGGGAAATCAGAGTTAAGAATATAAAAACAAGATTGTAAACCCAAGGAAGTAATTTTAATTATCATAGTGCTTGTCATTAAGGCAAAAATTGTGTGTGTTCTTTTACTTATAAAGATCCTTTCAGCGTGAAATTAATCTAACTTTCTTTTTCTGTGTTGGTCTGTATTTTACTGCATCAGAAAATCATTGAGTACTCCGAGGAACCATAAGCATGGAGAACCACAAAATCAGTGGAATGACACACCTAGCTACCAATCATTTTAAAGTGATATAAAGTAGCATAGGAATTTATGAAAATTAGAAGAGTGGATATAAAGCAATGGTTAACATAGTATTATGGAATAGTCATGTAGCTTTGCTGAATATGAGGCAGATCAAATCTGATAATATGAAGGGCAAAGGGAAAATATGAAGATTACGACTTGCGATTACAAAGGAGAAAAATGAAAGACCGAAAAATGGAAAATGATTATATTATTGATACTAAAGGAAGGGTAGTTTGAAATTTTCAATCAATGGAAGTAAAGATAATTCCCTTTAGAATATGGCATATTTGAGGTAAAGCTAATTCTACTCTGAAACAAGTGCTATTCTCATCCACATAGAGGCATTGCATGAGAAGAAAGGCTGGAAACTTTCTTCACGTTCAGGTGCTATAGGCTCTCTAAAAGCATGCCTAGGTACAATGAGAGAAGAGAGGAGGGGCAATGGGAAGGTTAATGGATTATCTTTCAATAGATTTGAAATATATGACAAATGTCTTTAAATTCACATTTGAAAGTAAAATATAATACACAAGAAAGTATATATTCACATTAATTATTGAAATTTTCTTTTTTCTGTCATTATCTTAGAACCAACTTTTACCAGCAACATACACACAAAAATAATTATCTTGGCCTTATTTCTGTGTAACATTTTTAAATAAAAATGTATATTATCCACCTTGTAAATGCTCTACTCTGATAAAACATGTATTCCAAGGACTTTAAACATATAAAAATATAAACAATCCACAAAAGACTAATAATTGCCATCATTGGACTTATCCTAAACAATATGCAGTAAAACCCAGAAAAATAATTTAAAGAAGCACAACCCTATAATTAAGCATATAACACCAACAAGCACGTATTTTGAAGGCGAAAATATATTTGGATAAATAAGTTTCAACAGAATAGTTAAAAAATTACTTACTTCACTCTGTATTTTTACCTTGAATTTTTTAAGTAGAAAAAAATAACTTCTGCTCTCCAACTCAAATCGTTTTTGGAAGAAGGTAAGATAAAAATTAAGTTTAATTTTTAGATGATATACATTTTTGGTAACTCTGTAAATTAATTTTTGGGGTTAAGAGTCTGCCTAAACCTCTTTTACTTTGTATTTCTGTTTCTTCTTACTCTTCTTAGCTTTATGTGGTCAAGATCAGGCTTTTCTTGCAAGTAGCCTGAGAGAAGTAAGTTTTGTCATGGTTCATGAAACTAAAAAGCTAACATAAAAATCTTCTTACCCTAAACAGATTACATACAGGTTAGGTACTTTAAACATAATAATCAGCAATATGCTTTCAATTCTGGAAGGCTTGCAATGAAGTCTGCAGTCAATGACACAGTCTTGTCTAGTCTGTTGCTGTGGGTAATGGTGAAGAAAAAAACAATATACGATGCATGACAGATGAAGAGTGAGGTACTAAGAATCAAAACAGACAGAGCACTGTGTTCACAGAGCTGCTGAGCTATGGTAATCAATTTACCTATGACCAAATAAGTGTTAGGATGGTAAAAATTTCGGAGGCTGATTGAATTCCCATCTTGGGAATTCCAGGACCCTGCTAACAAATATAAGAAAACAGGAGAATGTATATCGCCCTCAGCCAGGAGGATCTAGACTTCATCAACAAGCAGCTGGACCCCCTAAATATAAAAGGTTTTCTTTGGACATTGGAGAAAACATTTAAACATTTTCTTTATCCAGTGTCAGATTGCAATAAGGCTCAACATTTCCAGACATTATGGAGATTGAGTTCACATACACCCTCTCTATAGGTGAAACCTTAGCTAAAACATAAATACACTTCTCCCTGCTAAAACCCAAGATGCTATCACCCACCTTCACACTCCCATGCTGAGAGAGGGGTGGAAAAAAAGACTGTAAATTTTCTCATTCTCATCAACTTTCCAAACCGTTATTAGAAGCTTCCTAGCCTACAGGGTGTAAAAAAAAAAAGTATGCAGATATTGCTCCAGTTTAAGAATTTAAACTCTAAAAGTGTGACAAAGTTATTAGCAATCTTAGAGTAAAAGAACACTATGTGAAGGGCTGTATTCCATGTTTTCAGATTGATTTTTTTTCTTTCTTTTTTTTTAATAATTTCCTGGCTTTTCTTTCTTTTTTTTAGGGGGGTATGGGAATAATTATGAGATTATGGAAAATCCCATACTCTTTTAGCAAATCTCCTTAATTATTATGATGGCTAATTTTATGTGTTAATTTCACCAGGCTAAAGATGCCCAGATAGCTGATAAAATATTATTTCTGGGTGTATCTGTGAAGGTGTTTCTGGAAGAGATTAGCATTTGAAGTAGTGGACTGCATAACGAAGACCTGCCTTCACCAATGTAGGCTGGCATCGTGGAATCACTCGAGGGTCCAAATAGAACAAAAAGGTAAGGGTGGCATAAATTACCTCTTTCTCCTCCTTTTCTTAATCGGCAACATTCATATTCTTTTGCCTTGGAATTCTAGGACTCAGTATGCCAACATCCCAGACAACCACTCCCACCCAGTTCTCAGGCCTTCCGAGACTTAGACTAGGAGTTATGACATCACTTCCCCTGGTTCTTATGCCTTTTGATTCAAGTGAATTATGACCCTGGCTTTTCTGCTTCTCCAGTTTACAGATGGCAGATAATGGGACTTCTTGGCTCCCAAAATCATGTGATCCAATTCCTATAATTTTATATATATATTATACATATTAATATATATAATTATATGTATATATATCTTATATATGTATTTATATGTAAAACATGTATATGTCTTTATATATGTATTTATATATAAAATATGCATTTATATATATTTTTTATGTGTCTATTTCTCTAGAAAAACTCTAATACAAATCAAGGCCCCTAATTTGTTAAATAATTTGCCAACATTAGAAGAGAGCTCTTAGCTGGGTGGCTCACACCTGTACTGTCAGCACTTCAGGAGGCCAGGACAGGCAGATCACATGAGGTCAGGAGTTCAAGACCAGCTTGGCTAACATGGTAAAACTCCATCTCTACTAAAAGTAAAAAAATTAGGCATGGTGGCATGCACCTGTAATCCCAGCTACTCAGGAGGCTAAGGCAGGAGAATCGCTTGAACCCAAGAGGCAGAGGTTGCAGTGAGCCGAGATCATGCCACTGCACTCCAGCCTGGGTGACAGAGCAAGACAATGTCTCAAAAAATAATAATAAAAAGAAAAGAGTTTTTTACTTGGGTGATTTTTATGTTCATTGGTCTTCACAGTGGTCTCTAAATGACCACGTTAAGATTGATATCATAATCTCTCCAACAAAAATAAAATAAATTCAACAGACAAAAGATGAAAGTCAAAATATTTCTGCTTTAGATAAAATACTAGTTGTCACAAATTGACTTAAAATACATGGCTTATAACGGAGTAAGACAAATTGGTGATCATGAAACATCTCCAACTTCGCTTTTTAAAATCCTCTTCATTATATCAAACATATATAGAAAGCACCTATTCTGCCTTAGTTTCTGAAAAAAAAAAAGTTAGGTAAGATATGAATTAATTACGTGGTCTCTGCCTTCTCCTTCTCTCGCTTACCCCACAACCACTTTAAGAATTTATCATCTAATATGAGAGAAACTTAGATTCATAAGCAGATACTTCAGTGAAACAAAGCTATGCATAAGGTTTGATAACTTAGAAACTAAAAAAGCCTTCCTGGAAGAGATGCCATTTGACATAAATCATGAGCCTAGAAGAGAACCAAGGAATAGGCTGTTGGATTAGGGAGAATATAACTCACAAAATAAATGTTTCATTGTCAATGATGAGTTTGACTGCATGGCATGTAATAATTTAGAACTTTAATATAATATTAATCCAGTATCCTGAACATTCATAATACAAGAGACTTAAAAGCAATATTCAATATTCTATGGCTAGCAGTGAGTGCTCTCGGGAGGGAAGGAGGTGCATAATTTCACTATCTTCCATCTTAAATCATCATTTCATTGAAAACACACTTCATAAACAAATTAAAAATCAAATAATTAAAATACTACACATCTCAAGTCAGTGAGCTCTGACTTTTATGTACTCTATTAGTGATCCCTTTCATCTCAAATCTCAGAAAATTCAACTTTTATCCTCTCATAGCTCATAAACTCTTCAATCACTTTAATTTGGTTGGTTAACAATTAATGCTAGATACATGGAAAAAAGCTGTTGTTTTGTTGATTTTTTATTTATTATATTATTTATTTATTTAGAGACAAGGTCTTGCTCTGTTGCCCAAACTGGAGAGCAGTTGAGCAATCATAGTTACTGCAACTTCAAACTCCTGGGCCCAGTAATCTTCCCACCTCAGCCTTCCAAGTAGCTAAGACTAGAAGTGCAAGCCACCACACCTGGCTAATTTTGTAATTCTTTGTAGAGACAGCATTGTTGCCCAGTCTTGTCTCAGACTCCTGGCCTCAAGCAATCCTTGTACTTTGGCCTTCCAAAGTCCTGGAACTACAAGGCTTGAGCCACCATGCCCAGTGATTTTTTAATATAGGATGAGATGTTACAAATTGCAAGCAAAACCAATAACTGAGTCTTCTATTGGCTTCAAGGGGACAAAAATCAACAGATATTATACTGTAAAACCTTTTCCAGACTTTATGTATTGCAGTTTCCCCACTCAAACTGCAATTAAAATTTAAAACCCATAAACATAATTAAAAATGAAGGACAAACTGTTGTACTTTATTGAAATTATTTTTAGATACAGCTGATAGAAATATATAGCAAACAAATTTATTGGTATGATTAAAGTAAAACTATCTTTGAAGTTGAAGAAAAATGGTGTAAAAAAATTATTTATCTTGATTCTGAAAAATGCACATGCAAGATAGTGTAATTATCCACTGAATATTTCTTTTTATGTATAATTGTACTCCTTTTTAACTATTCCCTTTTATCATTAGTTTCTGCTCATATCATAGCAACTCATCATTCATGTGTATCTATTTATTCTAATGGCTATTAAATAATACATTTCTCAATGATCTTTTGTATATTATGATAAGATGAATTCTAGTGTAAATACAGCTTCACACTAGAAGGCGTGAAGCTTTGTAGAAACTTTAGATAACATTTTTTCACACTATAAGATTATAAAGAATCTCTCACATGCAAGTAGACTAGGAAAAAAACACAAGAGCATTCATACTTGCAGAAAAACTATATTAGACTGAAGGACCTTAATCATCAGAGAATTACATTTTTGGTTTAAAAAATGACATATTTTTTAGTCTAAAGGAGTCAATTTTATATTAATTCATTAAAAATGACATAGGACTTACTCATTCCAGTGAAGTCATTCTTTGAAGATTTGTTAATCTTTCCAGTCACATGGTTCTATTTTATGTTTTTTATGACTTTTCTAAATTCCAATACCATTTCTCAGTTACTAAATAGAACTTTATTGAAAAAGTCAAGCCCTTCTAAAAGGTGAGAAATGAGTCCCTTATGAACTAAGCAGAACATTCACAAATAGTATATAACCTATTTGAGCCATAAATATGTCACAACATAAATGTATTAATATTAAAAATCTTAAAAATAAAATGTGTCACTTGAAGAACATTTTAAGATATTTTGAGAAGCTTAATTAAAATAGTAACATTTTATGTTTATAAATCCATTCTATATTATTTTCATCTTATTTCTCAAACCAAGCTTTAAATCCTCATAGACAGGTGTCTATATATAAGGTGTCCTCCACCTTATCCTCTATTGTAGGTAGCCCTGGGATAATATCAGAAACTTACAAGGCTCTCAATAAGTGCTGTTAATTTGGAGTGTAGCATGTTTATCATTGTTAGTTGCTTTACATATGATACTTATAAAACATTTAAAATAAGTATGTCTTCTTTTTGTTTTTTTTTTTTTTTGGTTTGAGACAGAGTGTCACTCTGTCGCCTACGCTGGAGTGCAGTGGCACGATCTTGGCTCACTGCAACCTCCACCTCCCGGGTTCAAGCAATTCTTCAGCGTCCAGAGTAGCTGGAATTAACAGGTGCCCGCCACCACACCCAGTTAATTTTTGTATTTTTAGTAAAGATGGGGTTTCGCCATGTTGGCCAGGCTGGTCTTGAACTCTTGACCTCAAGTGATCCACCCGCCTCGGCCTCCCAAAGTGCTGGGATTATAGGCATGAGCCACTGTGCCTGGCCTTAAAATAAATATTTTTTGGTGTAAAACTTACTTTGCATGTATTTTGACATATTATTAATTACAGCATTCAGAAATAGCAGAAGTAAACAGATTGAATTTAGGCCATTGGGTTGTTTTGGGGACCATAACATTTACTTTTAGTTTGAGTCTACCTTAGTTATTCAGACTGCTGTTTTGGCGTTGAGTAAATACAGCCCCAAAAAAATTCACTTGAGAACATTTCTGGAATTTAAAATCTCCACACCTAAACCCATAGGCATATTTTCTGAAGCCTTATATTTTAAAGGAGTTGTGTGGCTATATTTTAATTACAATTGAAAATCAGGTTGAAAGAGAGTTGCAAAAGATGCTTTAAGATTTGATTATAAATTATTATTTTATAATACTAATTAATTTCTAATGTCTGAAATGATATTTGCAGCTGACTGTAGAGCTTCACTTTTCTTAGGTGAAAAAAAAAAAGAGGAAAGAGACTTTCCCTGTTTAACCAACATACCCTTACAAGGATTATAAAACTAAACTTCAAGTTCCCACAAAAATCAAAATCCAAGCAGGAGAATGTATACAAATTCCAAGACTTTAACATTTTGAACTTTTGCATCTGCTACTCAAACTAAACTGAAAATCTTTTCATTTAAAATTGCAGTGACCTTCCTGAAGATGATTTTAAGCCCAACTTTGTAATAGTAGATTGGCATGTTGACAAATTAGTCTTTTTGGCTGAGAATAAAATAGAACATATGGATAAAAGCAGAGTTTTTCTAACATCCCAATTTGTTCCACATTGTTTGAGCCTAGATGTCTAGAGACCTGGCTATAAGTTCTACTTCTATCACTTTATTGCCTTGTGACTTTTTCAAAGCCTTTTAATCTACCTATGCCCCAATTTCAACATCTTTGTAAACAAAACATTTTGAAGAATAATACCTATGCATCAGAGGACTGCATCATTAAATGGTTTTTAACCTGTGAATGCTGTGAGAGAGGCAGGATGATTTTCACAACTAAGAAAGATGACCCTGAGGGGTTGCAGAGCCTGCTGCAATTACTCCCGCAGGCAGCTCAGAGGCAGGGGAAGCAGAGCATGTGAGTGTGTCATGGGGGCACAAGGCACGCAGAACTTGTGAGATAGGCAGAGCAGTGAGAACATCTGGAGGAACAGGCCTGTGGGAGTCAGGAAAAACACAACCTGCACTGTGTTCTCCTTGTTTCTGCCAAGGATCTGGTGAGTTTCAGCTATCATCTGCAATCAGGACCATCAAGAAGAGGAATTACAGGATAGAGATAAAGAAGTGGTGCAGGAGGAATGAAAGAAGGGAGCAAAGAAAGGTGAAAAAGGGAAGAAATCATGACTTTCAGGCTATCCATTTAGTCATCTGCAAGACTATGGGATGGAATAAAAGAGAGAAGAGTGAAAGTCGGAAAGTCTAAGGGACTTCCGGAAAGAAAGGAAGACCACGGAGAGCATCTTCAGGCAGCTGTACTTCAAAGAGAATGAGAGCAGCTGCTTAGCAAGGGTAATGTGACAGAATTCATTAACATTATGTGAATTCAAAGATAAAACAAGACTAACAGCAGCCGATATAAACGTAAGCTCCCAACATTTTGGCAAGTATGGATAATTTGTTATAATTCAAATATGAGGGAGATGTTAGATGAGAACTTCAAAGTGCAAAAAGAAGTTACCTTAATTATGAAATTGGTAGAAAACATCTAAGTCACATTGTGAACATTATGATGAATGTATGAATCATATCTCAAATTAGGAGTTTATTTTCTTTAGGAATACGACAGTAAAGATAGAGAAATTGCAACTTTATTACAGAATCTAAATGAAAATGCAGGCAGATTGAGATTTTTATTGAAAAGGGGGAAGACAAACCATAGCAAGAGGCTGATGGATTACTCACTGCCAAATATTGTCTAGCATAGTGATGGCTCACGCCTGTAATCCCAGCACTTTGGGAGGCCGAGGCGGGTGGATCACGAGGTCAGGAGATCAAGACCATCCTAGCTAACACAGTGAAACCCCATATCTACTAAAAATACAAAAAAAAAAAAAAAATTGCCAGGCGTGGTGGGGGATGCCTGTAGTCCCAGCTACTCGGGAGGCTGAGGCAGGTGAATGGCGTGAACCTGGGAGGCGGAGCTTGCAGTGAGCCGAGATTGCGCCACTGCACTCCAGCCTGGGCGACAGAGCGAGATTCTATCTCAAAAAAAAAAAAAAGAAAGAAACATAATAAATGTTTGTTGCCTTACCCTATCAATATATGAAATGTAATATTTTATCATAGATAATTTGATATAACTCCCATTCCGTCTCATTTTAGAGACACAAGCAGATATGGTCCAATTTCTTTTCAGCTTTTATTTTAGATACCAGGGGTACATGTGCAGGTTTTTTACACGGATATATTGTACCTAGGTAGTGAGCATAATATCCAAGAGGTAGTCTTTTAACTCATGTCCTCCTCCTTACTTCAACCCTCAAATAGTCCACAGTGTCTATTGTACACATGTTGATGTTCATGGTTGCTCAATATTTAGGTCCCACTTATAAGTGAGAACATGCAGTATTTAATTTTATGTTCCTGTGTTAATTTGCTTAGGATTATCGCCTCCAGCTTCATTCACCTTGCTGCAAATGACATGATTTCATTCTTTTTTTATGGCTGCATAGTATTTCATGGTGTATGTGTACACCAATCCACCACTGTTGGACCCTTCGGTTGATTCCATGCCTTTGCTATTGTTAATAACATGGTGATGAACATATGAGGGTATGTGTCTTTTTGGTGTAATGATATATTTTCCTTTGGGTACTCAGTAATGGGATTGCCATGTTGAATGGTAGTTCCCTTTTCAGTTCTCTGAGAAATCTCCAAACTGCTTCCCACAGTGGCTGAACTAATTTACATCCCACTAACAGTGTATAATTGTTCACTTTTCTCTGCAGCCTTGCCAGCATCTGTTGTTTTTTGACTTTTGAATAATGGCCATTCTGACTAGTGTGAGATGGTATATCACTATGGTTTTATTTGCATTTCTCTGATGGTTAGTGATGACAAGCATTTTTCATTTGTTTGTTGGCTTGTTTGTATGTTTTCTTTTGAGAACTATCTGTTCGTGTTCTTTGCCCTTTTTAAAATGGGGCTATTTTTTGCTTGTAGATTTGTTAAAGTTCCTTAATAGATTCTATATATTAGACCTTTGTTGGATGCATAGTTTGTAACTATTTTCTCCCATTTTATAAGTTTTATATTTATTGATAGTGTCTTTTGCTGTGCAGAAGATCTTTAGTTTAATTAGGTTCCACTTGTCAATTTTTGTTTTTGTTGCAATTTATTTCGGGGACTCAGCCAAAAATTCTTTGCCAAAGCTGATGTGGAGATGTGTATTTCCTTTGTTTTCCTCTGGGTTTTTTGTTGTTCGAGATTTTATATTTAAATCTTAATCCATATCAAGTTAAATTTTTTTATATGATGAAAGGTAAGGGTCTAGTTTCATTGTTCTGCATATGGCTAGTCAGTTATCCTAGCACCATTTATTGAACAGGAAGACCCCTCCCTGTTGCTAATCTTTGTCGTCCTTGCCAAAAATCAGGTGGTGGTAACTGTGTGGCTTTAATTCTGATTTTTCTATTCCGTTCCATTGGTCTATGCAACAGTTTGTTTAACCACTATCATGCTGTTTTGATTACTGTAGCGTTATACCATAGTTTGAAGTTAGGTAGCATTATGTCTCTGGCTTTTTTCTTTTTGTTGGGATCAATTTAGCTATTGGGGCTCTTTTTTAGTTTCATATGAATTTTAGAGTTTTTGTTCTAATTGTGTGAAAAATGGCATTGGTAGTTTGAAAGGAATAGCATTGAATCTGTAAATAGCTTTGAGTAGTATGGCAATTTTAACAATATTGATTCTTCCAATCCATGAGCATGGAATGTTTTTGTATTCATTTGTGTTGTCTCTGATTTCTTTTAGCAGTGTTTTGTAATTCTCCTCGCACAGATCTTTCACTTCCTTGGTTAGATGTATTCCTAAGTAGAGTGTGTGTGTGTGTGTGTGTCTATTTTAAATGGGACTGTGGTCTTGATTTGGCTCTCAGCCTGAACATTATTGTTGTATACAAATGCTACGGATTTTTGCACATTGATTTTGTAACCTGAAGCCTTTCCAAGATTGTTTATCAGTTGTAGCCTCCTTTTAGCAGAGTCTTTAAGGTTTTCTAGATATATAATCATATCATCAGTGAAGAGAGAGAGTTTGACTTCTTTTCCTATTCAGATGCCTTTTATTTATTTCTCTTACTAGAACTTCCTGGTCCAGTTCTCTACAGAGAGCCAGAGGTCTAAAATAGATGTTCACTAGCTGTGTGCAGGCACTAGAAGGAAGAAATTAAGCTACACATACTGAAAAGTGGAAACAAAACAGTATTCAAATGGCAGTTGTCATCTAGAGGCAGGACAAAGGAGTGTCCTGGATATAACAATACGGGGAGCAGTATCCGGATATTCTACCAACAAGTAATAGGTCCACAGGCTCTGCAGTCAAGATTAAGAAAATGTCATAATAGGAGTTAGATTAGGCCCCAAACCCAAAATGCACACATCTAGACAAAGATTTACATACAAGAGATTGTTTGCTTAAACACGACAAGGCAGAGTTGCAATAATGAGAACTGTGCAAGTGTCAGAGGTGGATAAGCAGCAGAGTTTTCTGTTCAGTATAACAGAGTCAAGATAAAACTATTTTAAATCCTTCTTTTAAAGCCAGAATTGCCTCTTGTGACAGAAGTGGGAGTGAGCTTGCAAGTTGCAATCAACTGGTACCAGCTGTGAAATACCTGGCTTCTAGGAACTAGACCTAACAAACTAGATATTAATGCCTTAATGAGAACCTTTATAAATGAATCCTTGGAAATATAGAGAAATGTAGCTCATTTCTGACAATGGATAAATAAGGTTATTGCCAATCAAAAGTACCTTATGGTGCAAATTTAGTTGGTTTTTGAAGTAAGAGAGCAGACAAAGATGGCCAGTGAGAGTCAGGCCTAAAATGGACTTGCTAACACAGTAAGACTAGTGGAAGAAAGTATGCTATTGGAATCTGATTATGTTTTGTTGATCAAAAGAAGAAACTTATGAAAATGACTTGATGAAAGAGTTGAATGACTGTTGAATAAAACACAAAGTCTCACTTCCACTTTTCAATTCTCAATCCCAGAAACCCATAGAAAATAGAAAAATTAACATACCAATTAGAGCTAGTAACTAACATTTCTCAAACACTGACTTGTAGGAGGAATAGAACCGAGGATGTATATGTATTTTTTATTAAATTTTCTCAGCAAAACTTTGGGACAAATGCTCTTATTAACACTATTCAACATATAACATTTTTTGTAGAGAAATTAAGCAATTCGCCTAGAGTTACAAAATTTGTATAATTTCAGATTAAGAATTCAAATCAGATTTGCTTTCCAACAGAGTTCATGCTCTTAGGCAATATATAATGTAGTAAAGTCTCAAACATATTTTTAATTTATCTGTTAAAAGATAAAAACATTACATAGCCCTTCAAGAAATGAAACAAGACAAAACAGAGATGCCACAAAAACAGGTTTGCTTGTTTGTTTGTTGTTTGTTGATTGGTTATCAAAATGAAAAAAAAAATTGATCAGCAAAAAAAAGCATCCCTTAGTCTCCACATCACAACAGAACATTTCAGGGGCTATTTACTCAAGTTTGTAGGAAGAGAGGAATGGAGGTTAGTTGGCATGTTTTAGCACAATGAATTTACCAAGCCTTATTTGAAGAGGTAATTAATGAACACTTATAATCTGAAAAATTTAGGCTAACATTTTGAAGACTCAAATCTCAGAAAAAGAAGATGGCCACCAACTGTGGTTAATACATTTGTGGAAACATCTTTTGAATATATTTTGTATGCTACCTGGTTGCCACAGGCTTGGGGTACCAGTTAGGATTAGACCTGGGAGAAGAACAGTAATAAGTGAAATGGCAAAGGAGATTTACCTTACAGGAGCTGTGAGCAGGTGAAGAAGACAGGAAACGCTGTTGCTCTGCTTCTATAGTAAGAGTCTGAAGGTCACTGTGGGCCAACAGCACCAGTAATCATGACAAAACCCTAGGTATGAACCAGTGAAAGGCAAAACCAAACTGAAACCTACTGTATTAGTCCATTTTCATGCTGCTATAAAGATACTACATGAGACTGGGCAATTTATAAACAAAGGTGGTTTAACTGACTCACAGTTCTGTATGGCTGGAGAGGCCTCAGGAAATGTATACAATCACAGCAGAAGGCTAAAGAGAAGCAAGCATATTCTTCACAAGCCAGCAAAGAGAGAGAGAGATAGCAAGTAGGGGAAATGCCAGACACTTATGAAACAACCAGCTCTCAAGAGAACTCCCTCACTATCACGAGAACAGCATAGGGGAAACCACCCCTGAGATCCAATCACCTCCAACCAGGTCCTTGCCTCAACATGTGAGGATTACAATTTGATATGAGATTTGGGTGGAGACAGAGTCAAACCATACCATTCCACCCCGACCTCTCCCAAATTTCATGTCCTTTTCACATTTCAAAGCCAATAATGCCTTCCCCACAGTCCCCCAAAGTATTAGCTCAGTCCAGCATTAACTCAAAAGTCTAACTCCAAAGTCTCATGTGAGACAAGGGAAGTCCCTTTTGCCTATGAGCCTGTAAAATAAAAATGAAGTTAGTTACTTCCAAGATTCAATGGGGATACAGGCATTGGGTAAATGTTCCCATTCTAAATAGGACAAATTGGCTAAAACAAAGGGGCTATAGGCCCCATGCAAGGCCAAACCCCACCAAGGTAATCATTAACTCTAAAAGCTTCAAAATCTCCTTTGAGTCCATGTCTCACATCCAGAGCACACTGACGGAAGGGTTCGGCTCCCATGGTCTTGGGCAGCTTTATCCCTGTGGCTCACCAGGGTACAGCCCCTGTGGCTATTTTCACAGGCTGGCATTGAGTGCCTATGGCTTTTCCAGGTGCATGGTGCAAGCTGTCAGTGGATCTACCTTTCTAGGGTCTGGAGGACAGTGGTCTTCTTCTCATGGGTACCCTTGGCAGTGTCCCAGTAGGGACTCTGTATGGGGACTCCAACCCCACATTTCCCCTTTGCATTACCCTAGTAGAGGTTGTCCACTGGGGCTCCGTCTCTTGCAGCAGACTTCTGCCTGGACCACCAGGTGTTTCCACACATCCTCTGAAATCCAGGCAGAGGCTCCCAAGGCTGAACTTTTGTCTTCTGTGCACACACAGGCCCAACACCACATGAAAGCTGCCAAGCTTAAGGCTTGGCACCCTCTGAAGCATCGGTCTGAGCTGTACCTTGGTCTCTTTAGCCATGGCTAAAGCGGCTGGGACACAGGGCACCAAGTACTGAAGCTGCACAGAGCAGTGGGGCCCTGAGCCTGGCCCATGAAGCCATGTTTTGCTCCTAGGCCTCTGAGCCTGTGATAGGAGTGGCTCTTGTGAAGGTCTCTGACATTCCCTAGACACATTTTCCCCCTTGTCTTTGCTATTAACATTCAACTCCTCATTACTTATGCAAATTTCTGTAGTTGGCTTGAATTCTTCCCCAGAAAATGGATACTTTCTTTTTTACCATATGGTCAGGCTATAAATTTTCCAAACCTTTGTGCTCTGCTGTCCTTTTAAACATAAGTTCCAATTTCAAACCATCTCTGAATCCATGTACCTAAAGGCTTTCAGAATAAGACAGGTCACATCTTGAATGCTTTGCTGTTTAGAAATTTCTTCTGCCAGATACACTAAATTATCTCTCTCAAGTTTGCAGTTCCACAGATCTGCAAAGCAGGGGTAAAATGCCACTAGTCTCATTGCTAAAGCATAGAATGAATGACCTTTACTCCAGTTCCCAGTAAGTTCCTCATCTCCATCTGAGACCACCTCAGCCCAGACATCGTCTATATCACTATCAGCATTTTGGTCAAAACCATTCAACAATTCCCTAGGAAATTCCAAACATTCTCACACCTTCCTATCTTCTTCTGAGCCCTCCAAACTGTTCCAACCTCTGTCCATTACCCAATTCCAAAGTTGCTTCCACATTCTCAGGTCTCTTATAGCAATGTCCCACTACCTCAGTGCCATTTCTCTGTATTGGTTCGTTTTCACACTGGTATAAAGATTCCACCTGAAACTGAGTAATATATAAACAAAAGATGCTTAATTGACTCACAGTTCTGTATGGCTGGGGAGACCACAGGAAACTTACAATCACGGCAGAAGGCAAAAGAGAAGCAAGTACCTTCTTCATAAAGTGGAAGGAGAGAGAGACAGAGTGAGCAGCGGAAATGTCAAACAACCAGATCTCGTGAGAACTCCCTCCCTATCACAAGAACAGTATGTGACAAACCTCCCCCATAATACAATCACCTCCTACCAGGTCCCTCCCTCGACCTGTGGGGATTACAAATCGAGAGGAGATTTGGGTAAAGACGCAGAGCCAAACCATATCACCTATAAAGGAACTGGCAGCCCACAATGACAAAATGACACCTGTGTCTGTCTCAGTACATTCAAACTCAATGATTCAAGAAGCTGATACCTTCCACTCTGGAATAACAAATGATTGAATGATTGGCTCAGAACTTAGAGAATTTGTAAAGAGAAGTCCCATGGGGACTGAGTAGCTGCAGACCTGACTACTGCCCCACAACTAAAAGATAAGCCAGTAAATCAGCAATAATGTCAACTGCAGCTGTACCCGACACCTTACACCAACATTCCCAGCATAATGGCTCTTCTGAATCTTACCCTAATTTTTTATGGTGAACTCTAACACAGAGCCAGACAGGGATGGGAATTCTGGGAAATGTTCTTGCAGCTTAGCTAAGCTGACATAACGTAAAACACCACACTGCATTACCTCTCACTAGGACTATCGCAGCAGTCCCCTAGCTGATTTGCCTGCCACCATCTCCCTCCCTCCCTACACATTCTTCACACTGTCTTTAGTGTTATCTCCAAAAACTCCAAACAATATTTCCATTTCAAGATGAGTTAAACTTCCCTGCTTCCCATCTTCCAAAGCAAAGAAATATGAGAAGTTTTTAAAAGTACATTTCTGATGTCACTAGGCCGGACGTCTATAGGATATCACGCGAGACACAGTGCCAATGAATTTGCACTCTGGGAAGTATCCATGTGCTTATAACTCAAAACAATCAAAGGAAGAAGTCTTCTAGGAACAGAATGGACACAATTTCACAGTTGCAGAAACTGAGAGAGATGGATTGACTGTGGAAGCGTCAGAAGAGGCTGGGTTTGGAAAAGAAAATTGATCAGTGCCAGCAGGGCCTTGAGATGAAAGCAGCTAGTTAACTGGGCTCACCTCCAAGTCTGGGCAAATGGCTAAGAATAGTGCAGTAAGTGCTGTTAAGTTATAAAGGAGCACTATTGTAGGTGACTCCAAATGATTGACTTTTCTCTCTGAATGAGGTAGTACCACTCTAAGTCACTACTACAAATATAAGGAAAAAAATTCTGTACTTTGATGACTTTTTCATCTGTGGCTCCATGCATAATGGCCTCTTCTCTTAGACAACTAAAGTTCAAACCTTATATGGTAATCACTGAGCTCCAATAGAAGGAGATCATAATGGAACAGAGGGGAGGGGCAGGACAATGGCACAAGGAAGGAGTCCAAAAGCAGATGCAATGATACTGGTATGTTCAGAATCTTAAGTCGAGTGCTGGATTCATGTTTTAAGTTTTTATGCTTCATAATTTTATAAATATGTGGCATGCATTTCTTGCATGATTCAAATGTTATATAAAAAACAAATTTGGAAATAAAAAAGAATAAAAAGGAGTTGGAAAGTAAACATGAACTTAGAGATAATAAAAGTCAAAATAAAGGAAAATCATCATGCAAACATGATCTTGTTTGTTTCCAAGATAGTTCCAGTTTTCACCTCTCAATGTAATTATTAATAGTATAATACTGTCCGTTTCACCTCAAAAGTATTCCTTTTTGAACACTTTTGTCCCACAATATTTTTGCTCCCTGAGAACTATGACTATGATGGATTTCCCTTTCATACTTTGGTTACATTGTATGGAACAATTGGCTTTAAGAAAGAAAGACATCGGGCACTGTGACTCACCCCTGTAATCCCAGCACTTTGGGAGGACAAGGTAGGTGGATTACCTGAGGTCAGGAGTTTGAGACCAGCCTGGCCAACATGGTGAAAACCCATCTCTACTAAAAATACAAAAATTAGCCAGGCGTGGTGACATGTGCCTGTAATCCCAGCTACTCCAGAGGCTGAGGCAGGAGAACTGCTTGATCCTGGAAGGCAGAGGTTGCAGTGGGCGGAGATCATGCCATTGCACTCCAGCCTGGGCTACAGAGTGAGATTCCATCTCAAAAAATAAATAAATAAACTGTCCTCAGTGGACATGACTTAATCAGGCAAGCCCTTAAAAACGACATGGCTCAGCCAGGTATGGTGGCTCTCACCTGTAATCCCAGCACTTTGGGAGCCCAAAGCAGGAGGATCACTTAAGGTCAGGGGTTCAAGACCAGCCTGGCCAATGCAGTGAAACCCCGTCTCTAGAAAAAATACAAAAATTACCTAGGCATAGTGGCACACACCTGTAGTCCCAGTTACTGAGGAGACTGAGGCAGGAGAATCACTTGAACCTGGAAGGCGGAAGTTGCAGTGAGCCAAGATCGTGCCACTGCACTCTAGCCTAGGCAACAGAACAAGACTCTGTCTCAAAAAAAAGAAAAAGCAAAAGAAAATAAAAGGCCACAGCACTCTTCTTGGAGAAAAGATTTGAAATGTGAGAAGGACTTGATGCAAGAGAGATATCCCATTGCTTGTTTGAAGACAGAGTGAGCCATGTGGTAAATAATGCAATCAGACATTAGCCCCTGTCTGACAGCCAGCAAAAAACTGCAACTTCAGTCTTACACTACAAAGAATGGTATTTTGTCACCACCATGTTATCTTGGAAGAGAACCCTAAACTCCAGACAAGAATGCAGCACAAAACAACAACTTGATTTCAGCCTTGTAAGACCTAGAGCATGCTACGCTTCTGACCTACAAGAGCTGTGAGCTAGCAAGTAACTATCTATAGCAGCTATGTTTATGGTGATTTGTTACACAGCAATTGAAAACAAATGCATTTACTCTAGTAATAATTGAATATTCAAATGTTAGTTTGAAGCACTATGGTATGAGAAAAAGTGGCAAGAAATAAACTTTAAGTTAAATAGAAAAGTACCAATTTTTAAATTATGATCAATCAAGTTGCTAAGGCAAACTTGAGTCTGGCAAAATATAAGGGTATATACAAGAAGCAAAGATCTTTCTGAGAACTGAAAACTCTTAAACCAAAGTTGGTGATAAACAGCCACAATGATTTACTTGCAAATATGACAACATCACTTGTTTCTTTCTTTCTTTTCACTCCTTTACAACTTGGTTGCTATCTCTCCTGAAGTAACTGTTACACAGTATTTATATTAACTTTTTGAATGGCCATTTTCCTCATGGAACTATGAGACCTTCAAAAGCGGGAACTATTTTATATACCTGGTGCTTGGGCTGTCGAAAGGAACACATTAAATAGATGCTTCTTAAGTGCTTATTGATGTATTGAAATATAAAGTACATTAAGAGAATAAAGAAATGAGAGAAGAGACAACAATAATGACCTGATTGTACCATTGACACGGCCACTACTTTTGTCTGCCCAGAGTTTTTCCTCATGGGTTCTTCCTTCTGTTTGTGACAGATTCCATTGTCTTGCACGTGTAAAACCAGGCTGGTCTAATTACAAACCAGTAGCCCTACCTGTGATCACAGGCCAAGGGAAGGACTCCTGACTCAAGGTTAATTGAGCTTCACAGACTGTCTCTCTTGGGTATTTGGAACCTGAGTGGAGACAACACAACTGAGGGTTGTTAGAGATTAGTTACTGTAAGTCAGTTCCTTAGTTCATGAGTCAAAACAAGTTTTCTGTAAAGGTCGAAATAGTAAATATACTCAGCTTTGCATGTCACAGAATCTGTGTCACTAGAACTCTACTGTTGTAGCACAAAAGCAGCCATAGAAAATACATAAATGGGCCAGGTGCAGTGGTTCACGCCTATAATCCCAGCACTTTGGGAGGCTGAGGTGGGTGGATCAAGAGGTCAGAAGATCGAGGCCATCCTGGCTAACACGTGAAACCCCATCTCTACTAAAAATACAAAAAATTATCTGGGTGTGGTGGTGGCACGCGCCTGTAATCCCAGCTACCTGGGAGGCTGAGGCAGGAGAATATCTTGAACCCACGAGGCAGAGGTTACAGTGAGCTGAGATGGGGCCACTGCACTCCAGCCTGGGGGACAGGGCGAGACTCCTTCTCAAAAAAAAAGAAGAAAAAATACATAAACGAATAAGTGGGACTGTGTTCCAACAAAACTTTATTTATAACCCTAAAGCTTAAATTTTAAATAATTTTACATGCCATAAAATAGAATTATGTTGTTTTTTTTTTAAACATTCAATTTTTTTTTAAAAAACCGTGCACATATTGTTAGCTTTCAGGCTGCACAGAACAAGGGGTTGGTGGTTGGCATTTGGCATGCAGGCTGTAGTTCACAAACATAAAGATTTCAAGAAAAGCTCCACAAGGTCCTGCCACTGAGTCCCCCCAGCTGTCTGATGCTTCTCCTCCAAGTGCTTTGATTTCTACCAATCCCTCAGGAATGTTTTTAGTTAATCCCTTTTTTGCACATTTATTTTTTTTATTATTCCTAAAATTAACCAGAGTTGTTTGTGTATAACTATGCCTGAAAGATACCAATGTACACTCAACTCAACAAGTGCAAACATTTTATCTTTGACTTAGTAAAGAAAAGAATTATAAATTTGTAGTTAGAATACGACTTTTCTAGTTTAAAAGAAAATCATGTCTCAAGACAAAGCATGTAAAAATAGTTTAAAGAACACAATTCACCATTGATTTTGGTATTGCACATAACTGTAAAAATACTAAAAGTAGCAACTGTGTCCAATAACTTTTACCTCCAAGATTTCATGACATTTTGAATAGATATATTTTGGAAGTAAAAGGTTTATAAAGAAATGAAATAAAAATCTCCTGAGTGATGCTTTTAAATCAGGCTGTCAGAGCAAGTTTTCAGGTACAAATAAGTTCACTAGGTTCCTATGTTATTTTATGCAGCTCCAAGTTGAAAAATAATTCTAGGTGATAAATATAAAGATAATTTGAACCTAATACTAACTTTAATACCACACTAACTAATTGCATACAATTTTTTTTAGTCAAGTTGATTTTGGAGGTGCATTTACTGAAAGCACCTGCACAATTCAGTCAGGTATATGGCTATTTTAGCTTGTCTATCTCATGGTTCCACTAGGTATGTATAGGCCAGAAATAAGCTCTCCAGCTGCAGATAAACATCAGTGACAGGGCATAAGAATCAATCCTGTTAATGTTGTCTCCCGAAATAAGTATTCATATCTATCCACACATACATTAATTTTGGGGGTGGGAGAGGGTTTCTTAACAATATCACCCAAATAACAATATAAATACTTCAGCATATCTATGGTAATTATGAAAAGGTTATAGTATTAAAATTACTTTTAATATTTTAATTTTGTGAAAACCATCAATTGGTAACTGCACACTATCTAAATGACAGATATCAGGGAGCTGTTTACCACTGACAATGTCAGTGACCTGTTATTCACTGTGAGTCACAGATGGATGATTTGGTGTGTCATCTGAACCTTTGTCTTTCTGTAACTAATTTTAAGTCAAAAAACAAACAACAGTAAATATATATTAGCAACATGAGGAATACTTGAGTATACTCAATTCTTTTAGGTCAATCCACTGTCTGTTAGCATCTAGGATTATTTTTTTTTCCATCTGTGAGGCTTTCATGCTCATGACTTCTCCATTCTTATACTTTTGCATAAGTAGATTTACTCTCCCAGAGGCTAGGAATTATCCTCCCAGCTTAAATTTTTCCAAAGGCCTTTGATTCGGTTCATCCTTTTCTTCACAGCTATGAGATGGCTGAATCTAAGGCAACACTCTGATGCCTTAACATTAATTACAAAATGGTGTATGCCTGGATACACACACACAGAGCTGCCTTTAAGAAAAAAATAAGATTGTGAGTTCCCCTTTAAGCATCTCTGGAAGATCATTTAAATGGCTGTCATTTCTACTTTTTCAGCTTGTTCATCAAATTAGGAAAATATTTGAGTGAGAAAATTAAATCCGTATTTATCTTCATACTTTCAAAATGACCATAGGCAGCATTAAATGACTTTTAATTTTTTCACGAAAATATGCATATGGATATTTTCATCTGAAATTTTCTGTTGCCGATGGCAAATTTCAAAATTAGACCATGTATATTTATTTAGACAAGTTTTGGTTGTTTCACATCCAATCATGTTAAAGGGATTAAAATTTTAAAAAGCATAGCTGTGCTTGGCAATGCCCACATTATGAGCGACTCACACATAATAATTGTGTATATACAAATAACTATTTCCAAAATTCCTCTTACTCCTTCAGTCACTCAAAGGTCTCTCTACTTCCAGTCTTGCTGTGCCTGGGGACTGTTGGAGCACAGTGATGTCACTTTCTTGGCCTGCCTTGCAAACTCTCTGACCAATCATTTAAAGTTTTCTTTTTCAGCCTTTTCTTTCATCAAAGAAATAGATGGTGTATACAGAAATTTGTTGAGTTTCCCATTCTACCTATTATCATTTACAACTTCGTAATGTCTACCTTAAACAGGAATTTAGCATGGACAGAGTCATTTATTCTAGTTCACTTGATTTTTGTGGTTCATTAGTGAAAATACCTGCACATTCAGTCAAGGATTTGGCTATTCTATCCAGTTTTTCTGCAACATATAGACCTGGGATATACTCTCTGGTTGCATATATTCTATTTATAGTTATGTAATATATAGATATTTATACATTTATATAAAGCCTATAATGATTTGAGGGTTAAGCGGGTACACTCTGAAGCTAGATTGCCAACATTTAAATTTTGACATAACCAATTCCTAAGACTGTAAAATTGAGAAGGTTATTTAATTGCTTTTGTCCTCACTTTCCTCTTTTGTGAAACGAAATACCTATCTTATTGTACGGTTATTTTACACATGGAAAGAACCTAGAACAGGGCCTGGCAGATAGTTTGTACTCAATAATTATTTTATTATTGTCCTTTTTAGCTCCTTAATTTCTTCCCTGAGATTTCCTATTATGTATCTCATATATGTGTGCGTGTATATATGTATGTATATATATGCACACAAATACATATATGTATATATGTAATGATTTTATGTATATATGTGATGATTCATATATATACACATATGTGTACATATATGTGATGACATATATATGTGTATATGTATGTGATGATTTGATGGTTAAGTGGGTAGACTTGGGCTAGATGTGTGTGTGTGTGTATATCTGTATATACACCATATATATGAGATCTATAATAGAAGAAATAAATGGTTCACCCTTTGTGGAAAATAATCTTAAAAAACAAGCCATAAACCAATTGAAAGCCCTCAAATATGCCCTTTTAGAAACGTTGCCATAGTATCCATCTACCTCTTATCTTTCTACATCTTCTCTCAAATTCAAAATAGCAATATTTCTTATTTAATTCATTTAATCTTGTTTATTTGTATTAAAACACTTTGTTTTCCTACTTTTTTAAAAAAGTGTTGTATTTATATTGTGGGTATAAAGTTGCCCAGGTAGTTTTTGATCCTTAATGAAAAAAAAAAAAAGTTTCAGCCCCCTCACATAAAAGACAACCCAGCTAAGACTCTTAACACAATGGCCCTGGATCTTACCCCCACACCTCAGTAAATTTACCAGCTTTTCTTTCTATCTTGCTGATCCTGAATTCAGCTAAGTTCAAGGTTTCCCACTTAAGGAATCATTGGCACCTGCACCTTCCTTGCACACCTGCTCCTATTCCAGCCTTCACTCAACTCTGAGACAGCACAGCCTGAGGGTCATCTTTGAATCCTTCCTTCTCATCATTTCTCATGTTCAACAAGTTCCATTGAATCTGCCATCAAATCCTTTCACTTGTCTTCATCGTCACTGACATCATCCTACACCAGGATTCCCACATGTGCCTCCTGGAGTTTCCCTAACTCAACTCCACATACCCAAGCTCTTCACCATCCAATGACTCTTCATAATATCAGCGGAGTAATCATTCTGAAATACTTCTTATTACTCCACAGATTATAAGCTTTCAATGACTTGGAGTAAGAGTAAAAACTTTAAACAAAACTGATTGCATTCATGGGGCCCTTTACCTTTCTAGTCTCATAGCACTATAGCCTTGCCAACAAATTTTTTGTGTAGTTCTTCTAATATACAATAATCTCTCAGACCTTTCCTTCTTTTGCTGGCAAAACTGTTGTTTTCTACTCTTTTCTATTGAATCCTTTTTTAAGAAACCACCCGGCTCTTACTCATCTTTCCCTTCTTAATTTAAAAGATTTGTCCTCTACACCAGGGGTCTCCAACCCCTAAGCTGCAGAATGGCCACACAGAAGGAGGTGAGTGGCTGGGCAAGGGAGCCTTACTGCCTGAGCTCTGCCTCCTGTCAGTTCAGCCAAGGCACTTGATTCTCATAGGAGCGGGAACCCTATTGTGAACAGCGCGTGGGAGGGATCTGTGTTGCCTGCACCTTAGGAGAATCTCACTAATGCCTGATGATCTGATGGTACACTGAAGCACTTTGCATTTCCTCATTCAGACAACGTGTTACTCCATCTTGTAATTTTTTTTGCTTAAAAATACTGTTCATACTCCCCTCCTCAATGTAAGCTCTGTGAGGCTAAGACATATTTTAGAAATAAATGCATAGTTTACTCCCTAGTGTATTGAGTAGTGTTTAAGAATGAAGAACAATAATTATCTATTACATTGAGCATATTTATTAGCCTTCCAAGATTTCATAGAACAATAGTATACAACTGCAAAAAGTCAGGAAAATAGGAAGGGGATTCATCAGCAAATACAAAATCTCAATACATTTTTTGAAGAAAGAAAGACAATTGAAGTGTACTCTCTGATAAAATAAAGAGAAGGAAATTGCATCTCAGAATATGCTTTTAGGGGCCTGCATCTGAGGTAAAAGTAAACTTGTCCATTGGAACCCAGAAGATCCCACCTCAGAATCAGCTAGTATTATAGAAGGTGGGATTGACTGAACATCTATAAGGCACTGCTGGTTCAGCCACATTTTGTGCTCAGAACATCAACCCCAGCAGTATCTATACCTAGGCAAAAAAAAAAAGCATATATCTCGTCTATAAATTAATTTTTTGAAGATGGAGGAATCTCTCTGACTTTTCAAATGGGCATTGTCACCCCAGATTCATATGTTGGGCCCATCTATAGGAGGCTGTCACCACATCCTCCTGTCCAAAATAGAATCTGACAGTGGACTTAATCCGCTTAAGAATACAGGGATCCTCATCAATCATCTTCTACTCAACTGTCCTTATCAGGAAACAGAGAGCAGAAGAAGGAACATTTGGAAAAAATCATCCTGTTCCTCAACCTTCAACATAAATGGACAACTAGTATATTCAAAACTGGAACAGTTTGAAAGAGAAAGCCAAAATTAACAGATAATTGATCTCAGGAAAATAGGAATAATACAGAGAACAAAAAAGACTATTTCCAAATCCTTAATGGATTTTTCATAAAAATTCAAGAAAATATTGCACTTGTTTTTTGTTTTGTTTTGAGACAGGGTTTTACTCTGTCACCCAGGCTGGAGTGCAGTGGCAAAATCTTGGCTCACTACAACCTCTGCCTCTCAGGCTCAAGCAATCCTCCCATCCTAGCCTCCCGAGAAGCTGGGATTACAGGCACCTGCCACCACACCTGGCTAATTTTTGTATTTTCAGTAAAGACAGGGTTTGTCCATATTAACCAGGTTGGTCTCAAACTTCTGAGCTTAGGCAATCTGCCTGTTTTGGCCTCCCAAAGTGCTGAGATTATAGGTGTGAGCCACCACACCCGGCTAATTTTTGTATTTTTAGCAGAGAAGGTGTTTTGCCATGTTGGTCAGGCTGGTCTCAAACTCCTGACCTCAGGTGATCCACACACCTCAGCCTCCCAAAGTGCTGGGATTACAGGTGTGAGCCACCGCACCCAGCCAAAATATCGCACTTGTAAACTAAGATCATGATATTATGAAAAAGAAAAACATGGAAACAAAAAATTAAAATATATCTTAATTGGAAATTAAAACATATAAAACTGATAAAATAATTTTAATATAAGTAATCGTAGCTACAAATTCTGTCAAATTGTTTTTCCATTCCCAAGGGCTCTCCCATCAGCAAACATTTCACCCTTTCTCATTATGGAGAAGCTCTGGGTTCAGGACACCATGAGAAACTCTAATTCATTACATGTCAACTCATGTCAACCCATTGGCTCAAAGGTTGACTCATAAAATGCTGGTTACTACATCCATTTAATTGTTTTCAATGATTCATTTTAAGAATTCCATTTTTGCTATTTGTGGATTTACAAGTCTATGATTACATAGATGTGGTTGTCTTAGCCTGAATTTAAATGTCCATGATTGCTTTCAAGAAATCTGCCTATGTATCTGAGTCCTTTAATATGGAGTCTAAGAGAACTTCTAGAGAAGAGATTTAAAATGCAAATAGCCTTAGAGGTAGTACAAACATTAATAAATTCTCAGTAAGATTTTAAAAAAAAGAATTCCACTTTTGTTACATGCCTGCTTTTATGATTCCATGTTTTATTTATTTAAATATTTCATATATAGCTTTTTCCATATTCTGATCCTAACATGTCCAATATCTAAAGTACTTACAGGTCTAAATCTGTTGCTAAAGGTTTCTGTTGATTGTCATTAATAGCAGCTTGTCTCCTCCAGTGCATTGTGAGTTCTTTGAGATTGAAAATGTGTTCGACTCTTGAAGAACTAGAGTTGAGATGCTTTTTCTGTATCTGCACATAGCTAGAGGTTGCCATAAACTTGGCATAATTTCATTCACCCACTAGAGTGGACAAGAAGGTCTCAGGCTCAGATCATTCACTCATAACTGGTCCATTTCTGGATGCCAGTGTTTCTTTGAGCAACTAACCTGGAACACTCCTACCTCCCATTTCCCAGTGCATACTATTCTCAGCTCTGGACCTGTGCACTTTGTTTGGTTGGTTAGTTGGTTGATTGTATTTGGAGGTAGTATTAGGAATGGTCCTGAGAAAGGGGAATGTGATCTATGCAGGATCTAGTTGTTCTGTAGGAGAAGAGTACTCCAGAGCCTCTAGTCCACCATATTATCAGAAGTAGATGTTTATTCAGCTCAATTCTTAGTATATTCAACATTTCACATCCTAGATGTGCTGTCCCTTGTCCATATCATGTCATTCTGCTGGATGGAGTCATTACCCTTCTCTTTCCTTTGTATCACCAACTCTAAGCCAAAAGGAAGTAATGAAGAGGATTTCTCATCATAAGGTAGGACCATAAACAGTATAACCTTAATAAAACATAACATCAGCTACTAAGGAATGTAGCACCTCTCTCTTCAACTTGAACTACCTTCTTATCTGGCTTGACATATCCCCAAATAGCACTATTCTTTCTGTTGCAAATCAGCTTACCTTCTCTTTTCCTAATAATGCATATAGGCTCTCATCTTTCTAATAAAATGTCCCATATATGTGTTTTTTTACACTAAGAAAGTTCTTTCCCATAGAAAAATTATCTCACTCTTCTTTTTTTCGTTTTTTTCTCCTCATTCACCTCTAGATAAAATACAGATAGTCATATATGAAACACAGCATGCTATTTTAATATTTTATCAAGTGAAAATAAACAGGACTTAAAGTTTTAAAAATGGATCACCCAGTGAACTAGTCAAAGATTATTTTTAAGATCTCTTTAGTTTTGAAATGGCTGTTATTTAGGAGATGGATGGGAATATTAAGAAGTAAATCACCTAATTTGTTTGACATTAAAAAGAAAAATAATTGTCAGGTAGATTTTGAATTTCTTTGCATAAGCCTATTCAACAAATAATATGCTATGAGGAAACATGTAGAACCCCCCAAAAATCTGGGGAATTGATTCCAAAGAATCAGAGGACCAGGTTCCAGTGCCATCTGAGAAGTCAAGGAAATGCTTAGGACATCTCCTGAGAAAGCCAAAAAAAAAAAAAAAAAAAAAAAAAAAGTATAGATTACATTCCAAGGGTACAGAGATTTACAAAGTAAGTTTCTGAGCTTACCTCAAATAACTTTTCGGTTACTTCCTCTTCAGGCACTAAAATTTAGGCACATCTTCCTCCTAAAGAAACCACCATTTTCCAAATATGATGAAGTTCTTCTACAAAGATTAAAGTCTTGGGACTCAAACTTTAGAGTCATTTTTATCATAATACAATGTAATACAATACAATAAAATACAATTTTTTGTATCACAAGTTTCATAATTCAAAAATTTTAATGGGTAAGAATAAACTTTAAAAAAGACTTTTATAGCTCATAAAGCATTTAATATGAAAATAGGAATAATAGAGAACATGAGAAGATTTGTATTATACAAATCTTATGTTATGTTAATAACATGTATGATTAAAGCCAATGTATTTCTCCCAAAACATCATTTTTTTCAGACCATCTTTAGAATTATTTTGCTTAAAGTATACCACAAACTTAATAAGATTGCATCTACATTACAAATCTTGTACATTTTTTCTTTTCTTTTTTTTTTTTTTTTGAGATGGAGTCTCGCTCTGTTGCTGTAGTGCAATGGCACAATCTCGGCTCACCACAACCTCCACCTCCCGGATTCAAGTGATTCTCCTGCCTCAGCCTCCCAAGTAGCTGGTATTACAAGCATGTGCCACCATACCTGGCTAATTTTGTATTTTTAGTAGAGACAGGGTTTCTCCATGTTAATCAGGCTGGTCTCGAACTCCTGACCTCACATGATCTGCCCGCTTCAGCCTCCCAAAGTGCTGAGATTACAGGCGTGAGCCACAGTGCCTGGCCCCAAATCCTGTACATTTTCAAAGCATGGGTTAAGTAGAGAAGGTGAGAATCTACCAGTGAGATTCAACAGTACTAAGACAAATAGTTTTGCTACAGAGGACATTAGGGGAAAAATAATTCAGGGAGAGAGATCAATCACAGTTTAAGAGTTCAGTCTATATGGCCGCCAGGATAAATCCTAGTAAGTGCCTTATTTTGTGTATGTATACAGTAGTTTTAGGTTGTAAAGCACTTCCACAAAAATTGTCTCATTAAATAAATGCAAGTTAGTGGTTTTTGTTTTGCTTCATTCCTTGTGTGATATACACACAGTCATGAGCTTTGCTTTACCTGAACCTGAAATGAAATAAAGATCAATCTATGCTGGGCACAGAGGCTCAGGCCTGTAATCCCACCACTTTGGGGAGGCTGAGGCAGGTGGATCATGAGGTCAGGAGATCGAGACCATCCTGGCTAACACGGTGAAACCCCATCTCTACTAAAAATACACACACACAAAAAAAAATTTGCTGGGTGTGGTGGCATGCGCTCATAGTCCCAGTTACTTGGGAGGCTGAGGCAGGAGAATTGCTTGAACCCAGGAGGTGGAGGTTGCAGTGAGCTGAGATTGTGCCACTGCACTCCAGCCTGGGTGACACAGCAAGGCTCTATCTCAAAAAATAAAAAAAAAATTAAAAAAATTAAAAAAAATCAATCTAACTTTTGTGAATGAAATTATAACTAAATATACTAGGAAGACAGGCCAGTGAAAATAAATGCTGAAATTAACTATACTTTAAAATGAAATGCCATTCTGATGCTGCTATTGACTTCTAAATCACTGTTCCCCAAACTTCCAAGCTTCTCTAATCCCTTTTATCATTTTGCCCTACCTTCATACAACCTGTACTATAATTTACTTAACATTTTTATTTTTTAATGCCTCATTCTTTTAAGATATCTTTCTAACCCTCAGGAAACAAGATTTGGATGTACTTTTTATATTATTCTAATGCCCATTAAAAAAATGAGTAGTAATTACAATTAAAAAGAAGATTGTTCATGTGCCTCTCCATAAAATTATTTTCACATTTTACCAGTGGTATGGTTATGTCACCTTGGGAAATAATATTTTAACTATATCTTTTGTATACTGTACATTTTTATTGTATTTTTTAAACAATTATGTGTGTATAAATACTTATTAAAGAGAAATAATGAGTGAATATAAAAATATAGTTAAAGGGCATGGGTCAGTAACATGCTTTGTCTTTGAGTATAATTATATAGAAATATCTGTCAGAGATTTATGAGACATCCAAAATGTCCAAGAAAAAAAGAGAAATGAACCAACAGTGCTATTTTGGGGGCTGGGGTGGGGTCACGTTTATGTTGAATATTTAATTCTATACAACTTTCAGACTGATAAAGCATGTGTCCTTTTCAGTTCAGATTTACAGTGGGTCTATTCACATTTTTTCAACGAAGATACAATTTCAAAGCTCAGCTTATTCTTAAAGAAAAATGACATTATTCCTTTAAGTTCTACTGGTTTATTAGACTGATACCTCCTGACTTGATAAATCAATGATAAAAGACCACAAGAAAAAGATCTGTGACATAAGGAATTTCCCAGGCTCTATTTATTACCTAAAATATTTTGGCTAACAAAGCTGAATAGATTCCCTAAGTTCATTGTGTTTCAAAAACCTATAAGGATACCTTGAGAAAAATATGTGCACACATTATGTTTATATGAGCTAGAGCATTTAATATCTTAAGCAAAGGGTATTTTATGAATGATAAAGACAACCAAAAAGAAATGCTGAAATCATCCAATATATTATATATTTTTTCCTTTAGAATAACAGCTGTTAGAAAATACTTAAAAGAGAGTATTAATCACAGTGAAAGTGTACAAGCATAGATGAAAAAGGTTAACATAGTATTCATCATATCATTTTACATATGATATATTATTTCACACTTGATTGAACTTTTCTTCAACAAAAATTTTCACTGAAATCTCTCAAAATAAGATTATTTGATCAGATGTTAAGATTATTTAAATTAACATGTATGCTTTACCTCATCATGCCAAGATTAGGAAATAGTTTAATATCTTTCAAGCCAAAACCAAAATACAGACAAATATTAAATGTTTGCTGCAACATGGATGGAACTGGAGGCCATTATTTTAAGTGAAACAACTCAGAAAAAATACCACATGTTCACACTTATAAGTAAAAGCTAAATAATGTATATGCATAAAACATCAGAAACTTGGATGGGAGGGAAGCTGGGAAGGAGCTAAGGGGTGAATAATTACTTAATGCATAAAATATACATTATTTGGATGATGGTTACATTAAAAGCCCACACTTCATCACGTGCAGTATATCTATATAACAAAACTGAACTCATACCCCTTAAATTTATGCAAATAAATAAGATAAAAATAAAAGAATAGAAATCATGCCATGGCTGCTGTCAGACTACTAAGGAATTCTACTAGAAATTAATAACAGAAAGATACCTGAAAAAATCTCCAAATACTTGGAGATTAAGCAACATATTTCTAAATAACACATGGGTCACAAAAGGATTACCAAGATAAATTTTAAAATGTTTTCAAGGAAATGAAGTTGAAAATGTAACTTACCAAAGGCAAACCTGTAGCACTGAATTCATGAATTGGAAAAGAATGAAGAACTAAAATCAATTTTCTAAGCTTCCACTTTAGAAAACTAAAAAAAGAAGAGCAAATTAAACCCCAAAAAATAGTCAAATGATAAATAAATAATTTAGACAATAAATCGACAAAACTGATATAGGACATCAATAGAGAAAATAAAATGAAATGCTGTTTTTTTTTAAAAAAAATAATAATATAAATAAGCCTCTACCAAGCTAACAAAAAAGATAAGCATTACTAATATCAGAAATAAAAGAAGGAATATCATTGTAGATCACATAAACATTGAAAGGATAATAAAGGAATATTATGAACAACTCTATGCTCACAAATTTGATGAACTAGATGAAATGAACCACTACGTTGAAACAAATAATCAGCAAAAACTCATACAAGAACAAATAGACAACTTGGATAAGTCTATATCTATTAAATAAATTGAAACAATAACTAATAACCTTCCAAACAGAAAGTGCAAGGCCTAGATGGGTTCAACGGTAAATTCTAACAGTTAAGGAAGAAATTATACCAATTCTCTACATTCTCTTCCAGAAAACAGAAGCAGAGGGGTTGCTTCCTAATTCATTTTATAAAGCTGGCTTTATTCTAATACCAAAACCAGACAAATACATTACAAGAAAAGAGAGAAAACTACATATCAATATCTCTATGAAAACAGACGCAAACATCCTCAATAAAATATTAGCAAATTGATTCCATTGTTGTATGAAAATAACTATTGACTAAGTAGGATTCACCCTGATATGCAAGGCTGGTTCAACATTTTAAGTCAATTCATGTAATCCATCACATTAGTAACTTAAAGAAGAAAAATCGCATGACCAGAGCAAGAGATGCAGAAAAATCATTTGACATTATCCAAAACCCATTCATGATGAAAACTCATAATGGACAAGAAAAAGAAAAGAGCTTCCTAAACTTGATGAAGAACATGTACAAATAATCTACAGGTAACATCATATTTAATGGTGAGAAACTTGAGGCCTTAGCCCTAGATTAGGAACAAGGCAAGGTGGTCACCTCTTAACACCAATTTATAACATTGTAATAGAAATTCTAGCTAATAGACAAAAATAATAAAAAGTATGCAAACGGGGGGGGAACAAAGAAGCAAAACTGTCCTTATTCACAGATAGCATAATCATCTATGTAGAAAATCTGAAAGAATCAACAAAAAACTTCCAGAACTTAAAATGATTACAGCAAGGTTGCAGATTACGAGGTTAGTGTGCAAAAGTCAATCATTTTCCTGTATTAGCAATGGATAACTGAAATTTGAAATTAAAAACAAATTATCATTTATATTACAATCTAAAAATTGAATTACTTAAATATCTAACAAAACTTTTACAAGATTTATCTGAGGAAAACTACAAAACTCTGATTTAAGACTTCAAAGAAGACCTAAATAAATGAAGATACATTTTATGTTAATTGGTAAGAAGACTCAATGTTGATTTTCAAGATGTCAGGTCTTCCCAACTTGATTTATAGATTCAATGAAATTCCAGTCAAAATCCCAGGAAGTTATATTGTGGGTATGGACAAACAGATTCTGAAGTTCGTATGGAAAGGCAAAAGACTAAAAAGAGCCATTGCAATATTGAAGGAGAACCAAGGTAGAGAACTGACACTATCCAACTTCAAGATGTATTGTAAAACTACAGTAATCTAGACAATGTGCTATTGGACAAAAATACGCATATATATTAATTGATCAGTGGAACAGAATACAGAACAAAGAAATAGATCCATATAAATATGGTCAACTGATTTTTGACAAAATAGCAAATGCAATATAATAGAAAAAAAGATAATCCTTTTAACAAGTAGTGTTGGAACAACTAGACAGCCACGTGGGAAAAAATGAATCTAGACACAGACTTTGCTTCCTTCACAAAAATTATAATCAAAATAGATTATAGACCTAAATGTAAAATTCAAAACTGTAAAACTCCTACAAGATATCAGGAGAAAACCTAGATAACCTTGGGCATGGCAATGACTTTTTAGATACAATACCAAAGGCATGGTCCATGAAGAAATAATTAATAAGATGGGGTTCTTTAAAAGTGAAAACATCTGCTCTGCAAAAGACACTGTCAAGAGAATAATTAGACAAGCCATACACAGAGAGAAAATTTTTGCAAAAGACACATCTAATAAAGGGCTATTATTATTCAAATACAATGAGCTCTTAAAACTCAACAATAAGAAAATAAACCATCTGATGAAAAAAATAGGCAAAAATCTGAATAGATAGCTCATTAAAGAAGATATACAGATGGAAAGTGAGCATATGAAAAGGTATTGTATTAGTCAGTTCTCGTGCTGCTTATAAAGACATAGCCGAGGCTGGGTAATTTATAAGGAAAGAGGTTTAGTTGACTTACAGTTCCACATGGCTCGAGAGGCCTCAGGAAACTTACAATCATTGTGGAAGGTGAAGCAAACACATCCTTCTTTACATGGAAGAAGTGCCAAGAAAAAGGGGGAAAAGCCCCTTATAAAACCATCAGATTTCATGAGAACCTCACTATCACAAGAACAGCATGATGGTAACTGCAACCATAATTAAATTACCTCCCACTGTGTCCCTACAATGACGTGGGGATTATGGGAACTACAATTCAAAATGAGATTTGAGTGGGGCACAGCCAAGTCATATCAGATGTTTAACATTATATGTCACTAGGGAATTGCAAAGTAAAACAAAAATGAATTATCACTAACCAGTTGTTAGATAGGGTAAAATTCTAAGCACAGACAACACCAAATAAATGCTGGTGAGCATGGAAGCAACAGAAACTCTCGTACATTGCCAGCAGGAATGCAAAAAGGTACAGCTATTTTGGAAGACAGTTAAAAAAAAAAAAAACTAAACATACTATTATAACGTGCTCCTTGGTATTTACCCAAATAAATTGAAAATTTGTATCCATTCAAGAAAACATGCATATGGATGGTATAGCAGCTTTATTATAATTGCCAAAAGTTCAAAGCAACAAAGATGTCCTTTTGTAAGTAAATGGATAAAATAAACTGTGGTACATCAAGACAATAGAACAGTATTCAGCACTAAAAAAAAATGAGCTATTAAGGCATAAAAAACACAGGGGAAACTTAAATGCATATTACTATGTAAAGGAACTCAACCTGAAAAGGCTACACACTATATGAATCCAAATATATTAAATTCTCGAAAAAAAAACTATAGAGACAGTGAAAAAATCAGTGGTTCCCAGGGTAAGCAGGAAGTGGGGAACAAATTAGCAGAGCACAGAGGATTTTTAGGGCAGTGAAACTATTCTGTATGACTCCTTTTTATAAGTCTCTTTGTTAAAGTCAATACAATGTGCAACAAACACAAAGAGGGAACTCTAAAGTAAATTTTTGCCTTTTGAGTAATAACGATGTATCAAGGTAGAGTCATTGATTGTAACAAATGTCCCACCTTGGTGCTGGATATCCATAATTGGAGAAGTTGTGCCCGTGTGGGGACAGGAAATCATGGGAACTCTTTGTACTTTCTACTCAATTTTGCTGTAAACCTAAAATTATTCTAAAACATAAAGTTTACTTTTTTTAAAAAAAAGAGAACATTGCCAATACTTTGCAAATTAGCTGTCTTTGCCAGTGTGTACATCATTCCTTAATAGGAAGTTAGGCAGTGAGGATAATGGACTACTTGTTAGGAAGAAATTGAACAATTACTGGTGAAGCTAAGCATTTTCCAAAGTACTCTTCAAAAGAAAGTTTCTTTCAGGAAACAATTTTGAGAAATGCTCTCTATTATATTCTCTCTTGGAAAGCAACACGGCATATCTGCTAATATGCCCTGGAGTAAAGAAATATACTTAACTTTGTTTAATGCAGGACTTATTTATTCAGCAAACCCTTATCTAACATGTCCTTTGTGGGAGGCACTCTTCTAGGCATTTGCTCAAGTTTTAACTCTTTTAATCTTCATGAGAATCCTTTGAGGGAGCCATTATTATTATTATCATCTTACAAATTTTAAAACTAAAATCTACATTGTAAATTAAATAAATTGCCCAAAGTCAGTAACTGGTAAATTGTGGAGCTGGGATTCAAATACATGTATGTGATCATGAAACCACCTCTTCATAAAACAATGACGATAACATTGAATTGGTGTTCTGACATACCTCGGGAATCATTAGTACACCACATTACAGTTTTAAAATGTTTTCTATGACTTTTTTTTTCATTTGGAAGTACAATCACTCTAGAGCTAGATGGCACAGGGACATTTTATAAATATTTAGTTATTTTTCTTGGTTTTTAGAGCTAATAAGTGAAGTTGATGCTTCAGTTTTGATAGACTGAACTCCAACATGTATTCTCTACAATACATTCTGCTGAAAAAGCAAGGTGTTCTAATGTACAAATAAGGATGGGAAAAGGGCAGGTAGTGAGAGGATACTGGGCTGTAAGTCAGGAAAGGGATTTGGAGGACAAATGTAAAATTATAAGGGGCCTTTAATTCCTGGCTAAAGAACTTGGAAGTGATTGAAAATGCTGATTCGGTGAGATATGTTGAGCTGATCAGGGAAACATTCAAATCAGTTATGTAAAGGCAAGTTCATACAATACAAACAATACATGTGATGGAAAAATAATGGAAGCTGGGGGACCCACAAATTATTAAATCAGTGGTGTGATCTAAATTAAAGGTTGTTTGATCAGATAACCAGTATTTTATGCTCCTAAATAATACAGAAGAAGGTTTATATTACAGTAATGTAACATTACAGTTAAAACAAATTTACATAAAATTGAGTAATCTTCTATTTACTCCTTTTTATAAGTCTCTATTTCATCTGCAGGCAGAGTGAAGTTCTTTCCTGGCTTCTCTTTAGGAGGAGAGTACTGATTGCTCTTTTGAACTGGAAAAATTATTGCATTGCTACTCTGTTGCACAAAATGAGGGAAGCATGTGCTGTGAATCTGCAAGAAACCCCTTGCCAACTGTTCCGTGTCCTTTATCTGCATTTTACAATAAGGCCTCCTTTTTCTTAAAGGCACTTGGGCTGTTTTCAACTTAACATTCTAAAGACAACAAATATAGAAGAACAGTTCTTAAGGTAATTATATAGTGCTGTTTCCATGTGATTAGGTCAACCTGACAAATACTCAAAACTGAAACAGAACTCTAAACCATGCTGCTCACAAGGACGTAAGCACAGCCTCAACAGACTTTTCAAGGTTGGGACAAAAACATGATGTAAGACTCCCTCCTTTAAAAAAAAAAAATCACCAAACCTGAGGAATGGAAAATCAATTGTGACCATGAAATATATATGCATATAGTTTTTAATGTGATTTCCAAGATTGGATCACTAACTCAAAACTTCTACATATGTTCCCATCTTCAGTCTTAGAGAAAATGACCTCATGAGCTGACACACTTGCTCTGAGACTTGCAGACCGCTAGGACTGTCCTCAGGCAGGCTATTGAGGAAACAGGGTCAGGCCCTACAAGGATCCTGATCTGGGCTTCGTTGTAGATTGCACGTTCTGAACCCGTTTCTGCCTGCACTGTCAGTACATTATGCTGCAGGCTGCATGCGGTTTCTATTCTCGTTTCCATTCTGTTGCTTTCAATGTTTTTGGAATCAGTTGAAGCTGAAACATCTTGGAAGAAAAGTTTGGTTTTTTTTGAACCCCCTGGTTTCAATTATTTCTAAATCTGACGCACAAACACTGCTTTTAAAGATATGTGACTGAAGTGCCAAATAAGGATCTTTTGATTTTTTGAAATACATGTGGTTGAAATTTGAGACTTGGCTGCTGCCAAGCTGCAGTTCAGGGAATAGAATACTGGCACAAGAAAATGAGCCGTTGTTCAGAGGATAATGTTAGAAGGAACTGTCCTACAGAAGGAAAATGTAAATTTTCATGATTTAGCTTATGCTTATGGGACAATTCCATAATCCTTTGTTAAACATGTAAAAGTTGAAATGCTGACTCTCCTGTTGTTTATTCAGGTTCTCAGCTATAAATTTCTCACATACATAAGCCTGATTTAGACTAAATCCTTATAATATTAATTTTTTAAAAATGCATTCACAAGATATCATGCCACACTCAGACTAATTCAAACAATTCCACATTTTTCAGTGAAACCTGAAGATAATAATATGTACTGATTTCTCTAAAAGTATAGTAGTTTAATAGACTCTTCTGGTGCAACTGGAATTGCAGTAAGATCTTTTAGGCTAAAGCATTATTCAGAAGGAAAGCATCAAAGTATAATTTACCTGTTTGTGACAAGTGCTAGAAGTTCCTCCAATAAATTACAGTAGAGAAATCATTGTAAAGTCACTGTAGTTCAATATCTAGCATTTTAGCCAATGGTACACATAAAAAATAAGATCAATAGTACTATCCTTTTGACTTGCCAAGGGTAGACGCCACATTTGGCAAAATATACCAAGAACTATTACATCAACTGAGACGATATAAAGGTTGAAACTATATTATGCTGCCAAAGAGGACCATGAAGAAATAGCAAAATCATAAAGGAAAATCAACATGCAGTACAAGCAAATGTGGGCAATTTTAAGGATTACAACAGGAAAAGAAAAGGCACTATGTATTTCCAGAGTGTATTGCCCTAACCTTAGAACTGGGTATCTCAGACAGGTAAGAGGAAGAAAGTGAGACTATTAGTATTTTCCATAAAATTCTGTATGATTTGAATTATTTGTGCAATAAGTGAACATATATTAATTTAATACAACTGGTTTGTAAAGTTTACTTTTTAAAAATTCAATATAAATTCCCAGAATCACTATACTTTTCTGAAAGTATCTACTATGCACTGTGTACCTTTCAGTAACAAAATATATACAAAGATAACAAGTCCCTTTGGAAATTTATACTAAAGCTGTCATTATGTTACATCAAATCTACAGATTAAATGTGAAAGTATGTCAGCTAAGCCTATGGTTGGTTTTATAGAGGCTGAACATCCAGATAAATTAATGCAGCTTTTACTATTTTTTGTTTAATAGTGTAAGGCACAACCATAAAAAAAAGTTATCTACAAGTTTGAAAGAAAGACAAAATAGATATGACTCATTCATAATACAGTAATCACAGGGCAATAATTGGAGAAAACATTTGAAGGTAATAGAAACATTTTGTGAGTCTCATATATTTATAAGAGAATCTAGAATAGAAAGTGTTATTTGTTTCTATTTTGTCTTAAAAGTATTATAGAAAAATACTTAAGATATCAGAAGTATTTATTTGGAAACTAGAGAAAGGTTTGTTGAGCTTAAAGAATAGCGGATACAAATTGCAGGCTTGAAAAGAAACATGGAGGCAATCTAAGGTTAGTGGTTAAAAAAATACTCTGAAGATTGATACATAATACCACAAGAACATGAACAAATTAAAATTTTTTGAATAAAAAGATAGTAGAGTCAATAGGGGAATTTTAAAAATTCTTTCAAATTATATGCAAAACTTTAGGTTAAAGAAATTTAAAGACCAAATTAATGAATTAATGAATTGAAAGACAGAACTACGGGAAACTCTCAGAAACTAAGAGAGAAACAGAGAATTTGAGATTAAGAGATGTGCAGAAAAATTTGAGGACCTCGAATACCTGCCTAATTCCAGAAAGAAAACATGTAGGAATGCCCCAAAGAGGCCATGTTTGAAGATATAAGAGCTGAGATTTTCCTGAAAACTTATGACATAAAAATATTTTTAAAATCCACCAAATACCTGATACACATCTATATACACCATAATGTAGTTTGGTATTTTAGCAGCAAATAAAAATATTTGAAAATTCCAGAAATCAACAAATGGATATACTGCTGGGCAGAGTAATAGAGAAGAAAAGAGAGAAGACTCAAATAGACGCAATAAAAAATGATAAAAGAGATATGACCACCGATCCCACAGAAATACAAACTACCATCAGAAAATACTATAAACACCTCTACGCAAATAAACTAGAAAATCTAGAAGAAATGGATAAATTCCTGGACACATACACCCTCCCAAGACCAAACCAGGAAGAAGTCAAATTCCTCAGTAGATCAAATAATAACTTCTGAAACTGAGATAGTAATTAATAGCCTATCAACCAAAAAAAAGTCCAGGACCAGACAGATTCATAGCCAAATCCTACCAGAGGTACAAAGAGGAGCTGGCACCATTCCTTATGAAATGATTCCAAACAATAGAATCCACCCTAACTCATTTTAGGAAGCAGTATCATCCTGATTCCAAAACCCAGCAGAGACACAACAAAAAAAGAAAATTTCAGGCTAATATCCCTCATGAATGTTGCTGAGAATATCCTCAATAAAATACCGGCAAACCAAATCCAGCAGCACATCAAAAAGCTTATCAACCACAGTCAAGTTGGCTTCATCCCTGGGATGCAAGGCTGTTTCAATATATGCAAATTAATAAACATAATCCATCACACAAACAGAACCAATGCAAAAACCACATGATTATCTCAATAGATGCAGAAAAGGCCTTTGACAAAATTCAACAGCACTTCATGCTAAAAGCTCTCAATAAACTAGGTATTGATGGAACGTATCTGAAAATAATAGGTATTTATGAGAAACCCACAGCCAATGTATTACTGAATGGGCAAAAACTGGAAGCATTCCCTTTGAAAACCAACAAGGATTCCCTCTCTCACCACTCCTATTCAACATAGTAGTGGAAGTTCTGGCCAGGGCAATCAGGCAAGAGAAAGAAATAAGGGATATTCAATTAAGAAAAGCGGAAGTCAAATTGTATCTGTTTGCAGATGACATAATTGTATATTTAGAAAACCCCATCATCTCTGCCCAAAATCTTAAGCTGATAAGCAACTTCAGCAAAGTCTCGGGATACAAAATCAATGTGCAAAAATCACAAGTATTCCTATACACCAATAACAGAAAAACAGAGAGCCAAATCATGAGTGAATTCCCATTCACAATTGCTACAAAGAGAATAAAATACCTAGGAATACAACTTGCAAGGGATGTGAAGGACCTCTTCAAGGAGAACTACAAACCACTGCTCAAGAAAATAAGAGAGGACACAAACAAATGGAAAAACATCCCATGCTCATGGATAGGAAAAATCAATATTCTCAAAATGGCCATGCTTCCCAAAGTGATTTATAGATTCAATGCTATTCCCATTAAGCTACAATTGACTTTCTTCACAGAATTGGAAAAACCTACTTTAAATTTCATATGGAACCAAAAAAGAGCCCACATAGACAATATAATCCTAAGCAAAAAGAACAAAGCTGGAGGCATTACGTTACCTGACTTCAAACTATACTACAATGCTACAGTAATAAAACAGCATGTTACTGGTACCAAAACAGATATATAGAACAATGGAACATAACAGAGACCTCAGAAATAACACCATACATCTACAACCATTTTATCTTTGACAAACCTGCCAAAAACAAGCAATGGGGAAAGGATTTCCTATTTAATAAATGGTGTTGGGAAAACTGACTAGCCATATGCAGAAAACCGAAACTGGATCCCTTCCTTACACCATATACAAAAATTAACTCAAGACGGATTAAAGACTAAAACATAAGATCTAAAACCATAAAAACCCTAGAAGAAAACCTAGGCAATACCATTCAGGACATAGGCATGGGCAAAGATTTCATGACTAAAACACCAAAAGCAATGGCAACAAAAGCCAAAATTGACAAATGGGATCTAATTAAACTAAAGAGCTTCTGCACAGCAAAAGAAACTATCATCAGAGTGAACAGGCAACCTACAGAATGGGAGAAAATGTTTACAATCTACCCATCTGACAAAGAGCTAATATTCAGAATCTACAAACAACTTAAACAAATTTACAAGAAAAAAAAAACATCAAAAAGTGGGCAAAGGATATGAGCAGCCAGTTCTCAAAGAAGACATTTATGCAGCCAACAAACATATGAAAAACAAGCTCATCATTACTGGTCATTAGAGAAATGCAAATCAAAAACCAGAATGAGATACCATCTCATGCCAGTTAGAATGGCAGTCATTAAAATGGCAGGAAACAACAGATGCTGGAGAGGATGTGAAGAAATAGGAGCTCTTTTATACTGTTGGTGGGAGTGTAAATTAGTTCAACCATTGTAGAAGACAGTGTGGCAATTCCTCAAGGATCTAGAACTAGAAATACTATTTGACCCAGCAATCCCATTACTGGGTATACACCCAAAGGATTATAAATCATTCTACTATAAACATATATGCACATGTATGTTTATTGTGGCACTGTACACAATAGCAAAGACTTGGAACCCACTGAAATACCCATCAATAATGGACTGGATAAAGAAAATGTGGCACATATACACCACAGAATACTATGCAGCTATAAAAAAGGATGAGTTCACGTCCTTTGTAGGAACATGGATGAAACTGGAAACCATCATTCTCAGCAAACTATCACAAGAACAGAAAACCAAACACTGCATATTGTCACTCATAAGTGGGAGTTGAACAATCAGAACACATGGACACAGGGAGGGGAACATCACATCCTGGAGCCTGCTCGGCAGTGGGGTCTAGGGGAGGGATAGCATTAGGAGAAATACCTAATGTAGATGACGGATTGATGGGTGCAGCAAACCACCATGGCACGTAAAATCTGCATGTTCTGCACATGTACCCCAGAACTTAAAGTCCAGTAAAAAAAATCCAGAAAAACAGAATAATTTTCTGCAAGCAAACTTTACCAATTAACTTAATGGCAGACTTCTTATTCACAGAAATATGTGATAGAAGTTAGTCAATTCATATATTAATATGGCTGTGGGAAAATTACTTTGTACATCATTAAATACCTGGTCAGACTATCACTCAAAAGTTAAGTTAAATCAATTAAATTATGAATGAAAACATTTCTCTAAGCCAGAAACACAATAAGTTGAGTCAACCCCTCACTGAAAAATACAATTAAAGGTCAGGTTTCAGCAAGAAAAAATTGACCATAAAGTAAGCCTCAGAAATAAAGTTTCCACAAATTCTTAATAATTGATATTGTAAGCCTGCCTTTTTCATCACAGACTTATAAAGTTAGAAGACAGACATCAGCAAAACTGAAACTGAGAGGTGAAGCTGGCTGGGCTTCTGGGTCAGGTGGGGATTTGGAGAACTTTTCTGTCTAGCTAAAGGATTTTAAGTGCACCAATCAGTGCTCTGTGTCTAGCTAATTGGGTAGGGGACTTGGAGAATTTTTCTGTATAGCTAAAGGATTGTAAATGCACCAATCAGCACGCTCTGTGTCTAGCTAAAGGTTTGTAAATGCACCAATCAGCTCTCTGTGTCTAGCTAATTGGGTGGGGACTTGGAGAACTTTTCTGTCTTGCTAAAGTACTGTAAATGCACCAATCAGCTCTCCATGTCTAGCTAAAGGTTTGTAAATGCACCAATCAGCACTCTGTAAAAACGGACCAATCAGCACTCTGTAAAATGGACCAATTAGCTCTCTGTAAAATGGACCAATCAGCTCTCTGTAAAATGGACCAATCAGCAGGATGTGGGTGGGGCCAAATAAGGGAATAAAAGCAGCCCACCTGAGCTAGCAGTGGAAACCCACTTGAGTCCCCTTCCATGCTGTGGAAGCTTTGTTCTTTTGCGCTTTGCAGTAAATCTTGCTACTGCTCACTCTTTAGGTCTGCACCATCTTTATGAACTGTAACACTCAATGAGAAGGTCTGCAGCTTCACTCCTGAAGCCAGCGAGACCACAAACCCACTGGAAGGAACAAACAACTCTGGACGCACCACCTTTATGAGCTGTAACACTCACCGCAAAGGTCTGCAGCTTCACTCCTGAAGCCAGCGAGACCACAAACCCACTGGGAGGAATGAACAACTCCGGAGGTGCCATCTTTAAGAACTGTAACACTCACTGTGAGGGTCCGCGGCATCATTCTTGAAGTCAGCGAGACCAAGAACCCACGGGAAGGAATCAATTCCAGACAAAAAACAACCAAACAAGACAAAAACACACATATTTGGAGACCATAAAAATCACTTCGAAGTAATCAGTAATCCAAGAGTTGAGGAAATAAAATCACATTGCATTGACCAAAACCTCCATAATGACTAATTATTTGAGCAATGATGGTGATTGTGGCATTACTTTTTAAAATGCTTTTGAAGTTAAAAAATTAAGTACAATGCGTTGCAATGAGCTTTGTTAGATACACACCAAACAGGCTAAGTTCTCTTCTACTCTTAACAAACGTACACAAACACATACATGCGCACATATGTGTGTAAGATATTGAATGTTTTTGAATGTCTTTTCTGTGTCTATTGAGATGATCAAGAATTCTGCTAATAGAGTGACAAAATATTGGTGGTAAGGTAGTATATAAAGTATTGATATCAAACCTTCCTTGCATAAATACTGTTAGTCTTGATGTATTTTTAAAATATTTCACATATTTCCTCAAATGCAGCAAAATTAGATTGCAAGATACCTCAATGAGATGTCTGGCATTAGTATTTGTAAAATGCCATTTATTCTCTTATTTTTACTAGCTTTTTATTCACCAAAACAGTTAATAAAAATTCATGTTAAACATTCAAATAGCATAGTTAATGCAGTAAAAAGATGTTCTTTACTCCTCACTTTCCTGCCCAGGAAATCTACTCTTTACAGCTACTCTACATCATTTCAGAAAGTGTTCATATAATCTACATATTTATCACTTTAACATAACTTAACATATATTTTAATACTGTTCTAAGAATTGATTTTAGAAGAATATGCTAATTACCCTAATCTGATCACTATACATTACATGTATCGTGTGTATGTCTGTGTACCCCATGGATACGTAGAATTATTTATCAATTTAAAAAATTAAAGGAAATATATTTAAAAGGTCCTTATTATGTAAACATGTGGAACTACTCTTCTTTCTTTTTTAATGATTGTTTGGTATTACCTGGTATGGCTATAGCATCATTACATGAGAAATATTAGGTGGCTTCCAGTTTTTTGGTATCATAACCAGGACTTCAGCAAATGTATTTGTAGAAATATTCTTTAATACATGTGCGAATATATCCACGATAAACTTCTAGAAGTTAAAATTGCTGAGTCAAAGTAAAATATTTGTATTTTTATAGATCCTACCAAACTGCCATCAAAACAAATTAAAATAATTCTAATTAGACCCCCTTTGAATAAGAATGATTGTTTCTTCATTCTCTACAGTTTCCTCTTTCCTCCTGTATATTAACAGATATTTTATTATTTGAGAAAATAAGTAAAATTGAAGTTATTATTATTTTAATTTTCACTTCTTTAAAATATGGGCACAATTGTGCAGTTTCATGGGAAGGTAGTCTACTTGCATTTCTTTTGGGTGGGTTGGTTATCCAATATTAAAAATCACACTGGAAACTACATGAATATACATTTCATGGTCACAATTGATTTTCCATTCCTCAGATTTGCCATTTTAGGGGAAGAAGTCTTGCATCATGTTCTTGTCACAACCTTGAAAAATCTATCCAGGCTGTGCTTATGTCCTTGTGAGCAGCATTGGAGTTCCGTTTCAGTTTTGAGTATTTGTCAGGTTGATTCAATGACATGAAATTACCATTATATAATTGCCTTAAGACCTGTTCTTTGTGTTTGTTGGCTTTAAAATGTTAAATTGAAAAGAGCTCAGGAGGTCTTTAAGTAAAAAAGAGGTTGCCTGTTCACTCTGATGATAGTTTCTTTTGCTGTGCTAAAGCTCTTTAGTTTTATTAGATCACAATTGTCAATTCTGGTTTTTGTTGCAATTGCTTTTGGTGTTTTTGTCATGAAGTCTTTGCCCACACCTATGTCCTGAATGGTATTGCCTAGGTTTTCTTACAGGGTTTTTATGGTTTTGGGTTTTACATTTAAGTCTTTAATCCATCTTGAGTTAATTTTAGTATAAGGTGTAAGGAATGGGTCCTGCTTCAGTTTTCTGCACATGGTTAGCCAGTTTTCCCAGCTACCAAATAGGAGATCCTTTCACTGTTGCTTGTTTTTGTCAGGTTTGTCAAAGATCAGATAGTTGTAGATGTGTGGTGTTATTTCTGAGGTCTCTGTTATGCCCCATTTGTCTATATGTCAGTTTTGGTACCAGTACCATGGCGTTTTGGTTACTGTAGCTTTGTAGTATAGTTTGAAGTCAGGTACCGTAATGCCTCCAGCTTTGTTCTTTTTGCTTAGGATTATCTTGGCTATACGGGGTCATCTTTGATTCCATATGAAATTTAAAATAGTTTATTCTAATTCTGTGAGGAATGTCAATGGTAGTTTGATGGGAATAGCATTGAATCTATAAATTACATTGGGTAGTATGGCCATTTTCACAATATTGATTCTTCCTATCCATGAGGATGGAATGTTTTTCCATTTGTTTGTGTCCTCTTTTATTTCCTTGAGCAGTGGTTTGTAGTCCTCCTTGAGGAGGTCCTTCACATCCCTTGTTAGCTGTATTCCTAGTTATTTTACTCTCTTTGTAGCAATTGTGAATGGGAGTTCATTTGTGATTTGGCTTTCTGAACATGCAACCTACAGAATGGGAGAAAATTTTGCCAATCTACCCATCTGGCAAATAGCTAATATCCAGAATTTAAAAGAAACTTAAACATATTTACAAGGAAAAAAAACAATTTCATCAAAACGTGGGCAAAGGATATGAACAGACACTTTGCAAAAGAAAATATTTATATGGCCAACAAACATATGAAAAAAAGCTCAACATCACTGATCATCAGAGAAATGCAAATCAAAACCACAATGAGATACCATCTCATGCCAGTCAGAATGGTGATTATTAAAAAGTCAGGAAACAATAGATGCTGGTGAGGCTGCGGGGAAACAGGAATACTTTTACACTGTTGGTGGGAGCGTAAATTAGTTCAACCACTGTGGAAGACAGTGTGGCGATTCCTCGAGGATCTAGAACCAGAAATACCATTTGACCCAGCAATCCCATTACTAGGTATATACCCAAAGGAATATAAATCATTCTACTATAAACATAGATGCACACATATGTTTATTACAGCACTGTTTACAATAGCAAAGACATGGAACCAGCCCCAATGGCCATCAATGATAGACGGGATAAAGAAAAGGTGATACATATACACCATGGAATACTATGCAGCCATAAAAAGGAATGGGATCATGTCTTTTGCAGAGACATGGATGAAGCTGGAAGCCATCATCCTCAGCAAACTAACACAGGAACAGAAAACCAAACACCGCATGTTCTCACTCATAAGTGGGAGTTGAACATTGACAACACATGAACACAGAGAGGGGAACAACACATACCAGGGCCTGTTGGGGGTCGGTGGGTAAGGGGAGGGAACTTAGAGGATGGGTCAATAGATGCGGCAAACTATTATGGCACATGTATACCTATGTAACAAACCTGTACATTCTGCACATATATTCCATTTTATATTTTTAGAAGAAATAAAGGAAAAAAGAAAAAGAAAAAAGAGGACTATTCATAAAATTCAGATAAGGGACATAGAGTAGCTGGCAAAAGATTCCTTGTAGAGTGACAGCACTAGCTTCCTTCATTTTATGCAACAAAGTAGCAACACTTCCCTTTTCCTGAAGAGAATCCAAGGAGAAATTTCACTGCCTGTTCATGACTTTTATAAATTTTTTGTTACTGGCCTTTTTCTTATTGATTTGTTACATACATAACTAATCAATAAGAATGGATAGATAGATACCTAGATATTTAGATACCTATGTATTGATCTACCCTTCATCATAATTTGTTAAAATTAAAGGAATGTGAAAGAGAGAAAAAAACAGAAACAGAAGTGAAAGAGGAGGAGAAAAAAGAGAAGGTAAAGAAGCCACCTTTCATAAGAATGGACATCTTTCCACTGACTCTCCTAAATACTGGATCCCTGGGGTTTACTGATCTCTTTAAACTAACTCTTTCTGTACATTGTCTCTAGAATGGGGATGAAGTTTGATCTTTACCACTTTAACAAAGGGGAATCTTTTCTTATTCCAAAATTATAAACCAGTAATTTAATTACATGGCCTGATTCTTTCAAAGTAGGAAGTTTCTTAAGCACTTTTAAAAATGGAGTAATTACTGACATAAAATACAGTGAGAATCAATTAGTTTTTGTTTTCTGTTTCATTTACTTAGAATTTGGTGGCTATTAGGCAACATTTAGGGTCAGTACTAAACCCTCTAACCTAACAACTCAGTTAGCCATTGTGGGAAGCATTTTACACCACTTCTTGTTGTGTTTCATCAGAATTTGATTATTTCTAGAATTAAATTTTCCACAGGGACTATACCTAATTTTTTTTTTTTTTTTTTCTGAGGTGGAGTTTCGCTCTTGTCACCCAGGCTGGAATGCAGTGGTATGATCTCGGCTCACTGCAACCTCTGCCTCCCAAGTTCAAGTGATTCTCCTGCCTCGGCCTCCCAAATAGTTGGGATTACAGGTGCCCACCACCACGCCCGGCTAATTTTTTGTATTTTTAGTAGAGACGGGGTTTCACAGTGTTGGGCAGACTGGTCTCGAACTCTTGACCTCAGGTGATCTGCCCACTTCAGCCTCCTAATTCTTTTAAAGGGGTTGACAGGTTATACTTATATTGAAGATGGATGCAACATACAGATGGTAGTCCTATGGCCGCCTTCTTGATCTTATGTCTATGAGGATATACAAGCCAGCCCTTAGGCCTTTACTCTTCGAAATTATGCAGCTAGATGACATCGTAGGAGGGTTTTTTTAAAATACACATTCTTGAAGCTTTGGAAACTTACAATGTACTGATTATATTGTCATATATCTCTATTAACTATACATACAATAATATAGTTTAAGCTATAAAGTTGGCATCTTCAGTATGTGTGTTTTACTTTAGTATTATAAACACAAAATGGAGAAAAATCACTGAAGAACAAGCATAATTAAAATATTATGGTCAAACAAATTATCTTGCAAACTTTGCAGTCAATGTAGCATAAATTTAGAAATATTGATCTATAATCTCAAAAAAAGGCAACACAGACTATTCCTCGGAGAAAGTAATAATATAATGGTCTATACAGCTAAAGCAAAGGGTAGTACAAAGGGATTTTATTTACAAGTTAGTTTTCTTGCCTGCAAACATATGACAGGGCTAAAATTTTTTAAATACATGAAAACTTTTAATGAGATGCTATAAATAAAGTAATGCACTTTGAAGAATAAGTCGAGGAAATTTAATTACATAATTAACACTTATTTGAAAAAGGTTAGATCAAAAGAGGAGAAATTATTTCAAAGACATAGCTTGCAGATATTTATGTAAAAACAGTTTTCCAGTCATTAAACTATCTTTAATGAAAATGTAAGAGATAACAAACTATATCAAGGTCAAATTTTTTGAAGAAATATAATTCCTTGACAGCCTTGATTTAATTCTGTACCGTGGAATAGCTCCGAAAATAAGAAGCAGAGGTTCAGACACATGAGGCTCTCAACCACACTCAAGTAACCACGCTTACTACTGAGGAAGTTAAAACCTAAGATAATAGCAACTGGTGAATTAAATTACAACTGCTAAGAGGGACACTCGCATACACAATAATTTAGCCCCATTGTAGATGTACATATTCAGTATAGGTGTTTGAGTCTTTTCCTGCTCTCCCTCTTGATTTCCTCAAAAATAGTTCAGCCGGGACGATGTGATCATTTTACTCAAAGAAAGAGGAAGCCAAGCCTGGCCCAGTGGCTCACGCCTGTAATCCCAGCACTTTGGGAGGCTGAGGCGGGCGGATTATTTGAGGTCAGGAGTTCAAGACCAGCCTGGCCAACATGGTGAAACCTCGTCTCTACTAAAAACACAAAAATTAGCCGGGCATGGTGGTGTGGTGGGTGCCTGTAATCCCAGCTAGTCAGGAGGCTGAGGCAGGAGAATCACTTGAACCTGGGAGGCGGAGGTTGCAGTGAGCCAAGGTCGCGCCACAGCATTCTGTCCTGGGCAATAGTGCAAGACTCAGTTTCAAAAAACAAAAAAGAAGAAGAAAAAAGAAAGAGGAAGCCTTTAATCATCATGAGAAAGTTGACAATGAGGATAACAAGAGGTAGTAATTTGTAAGCATTTCTTCTGCAGCATGAAACAACAAAGAGGGTGAGAGGCTGTGTACTCCCCGTGCAGGCTACAAGGGAGTGGATTGCAGGTAGAGGAATTAAAAATTGTAACGAGGACAACTAAAACTCAGGAAGCTTTTTATTATGATGATCACATATCAGCAAGTAAAAACAATGTAAATGATAAAATTCTTCTCTCCACCTCCCAATCCCCCCCCAGAATGTTGTTGGTCTAAGTCATGCATTGGCAAACTTTTCCTGCGAAGTTCAAGATAATAAATATTTTTAATTTTGCAGACTGTTATGGGTAGAATTGTTTCCCCAAAATAAGAAACGTTGAAGTCCTAACTCCCAGTATCTCAAAATGTAACCTTATTTGGAAATAGGGCCATTGCACATGTAATTAGTTAAGATGATATCATACTGGAATAGAGTGAGACTTTAATTCATTATGACTGGCATCCATATAAGATGATGATATGAAGACACAGAGGGAGAGCACCATGTGCTGCTGCAGGCAGAGATTGTACTGATGCATCTACAAGGTAAGGAATGCCAAAGATTGCTGGCAGCAACCAGAAGCTGAGAGGAAAGCATGAAACAGAAGCTCCCTGGACTTTTCCAAAAGGAACCATCCCTGCTGACAACTTGATTTCAGATTCAAGCCTCCAGAACTATGAAAGAATGAATTTCTACTGTGAGAAGCCACCCAGTTTGTGGTACTTGGTCATGGCTGCCCAAGTTAACTAACACATGGGCCATACAGTCTCTGTCACACTAATCAATTCTGCTCTTAGCAGCCATGGATATACACAAATGAATGGATGTTTATGTGTTCCAATAAAAGTATTTTTGTGGACACTGAAACTTAAATTTCATATAATTTTATGTGTTAATCAATATTCCTCTTTCGGTGTTTGCCCACCCTTGAAAAATATAAAACCATTGTTTAGCTGGCTGGCAAGTCAGAAAAACAGGTGCAAGACTAGATTTGGCCCAACGGCTACTGCTTGCAAATTCCTGCTCTAAGTTCTAAACATTGTTCTTGTTACTGTTGAGTTTTAATAATATATATGTATGTTCCAAATTAGCATATGTTCATTTTTTACCTTTAGCAAAAATAGTACTCTATGGGCAGTTAATATGCGAAACTGAGTTACCCAGTTGGCCCTGGCACAAACCAAATCAGCTACCTCTGTTATCTGCCTTCGTTTCAACAGTAAATTTATAATGGTTTGAAAAAATGTGAGCTCAGTTTGGGTGCAGTTCACAACTCCATCCCTTGTGGCTCAACATATTACTGCATTTGTAAATTCAAAATAAACGATAATAACACAGTGATTGTAAAGATGAAGAAACAGTACTTGAATTACTTTAGTATTGTCCTTCTAGGTAAAAATTATTCGCTGAATCTTGCAGACTTTATTCCCTTGGATGCATTTCATCATGTTTCTTATTTTTCAAAATATATTAATGAAATTGAAAAGTATTTTTTTTTACTGGTGTGATTATACAAAATTTAATAAAAGAAGGTTTTCTGCATTTCTTTTTTCTGTTATTATTACTGTTAGTATTTGTTTCATTTCAATTACCAAAATAATTTGTCATATAGAGAAGGGAGTATTCTACAATTATCCACTTTTGGGGTCATTTACACTATACAAAACATTTCTCTATGGGTTTATCAAGCAAATATATGCATTTTACGCATTTATTTCCTTTGTAAAACTTTTAAATGTTTTAATAAATGTAAAAAGTTAATTTAAGATTAAAGTAATCAAAGGAATCAATGAAAACCTAATAACATATTAGAGAAAGTTCAGAGCACACACAGATTAAAATTCCACAGGGCTAATCAGATAAAATAACAGTAAATAATAAGCAAGCTGCAATCAAGATAAAAGGTCAGAACGTAGGAAATGTATGTCATAACTGTGAGGATGCAATAAACTTAAGTACAGGCTTCATCACTAATTATGTCTGACATAAAGATGCCTTTCCACAAAATAATGTGGTTTTCATATACATCTAGACTTTCTCAAACATCATTATAGAGTCAGAGGGAGGATTTTTGTTAAAATCTTATACGTTTATTATCAATTATGTGTTAGTTTCTCAAGAGATGAATCACTGGACTCATTAAGTATTATAGCTAAGAAAAATATTATTAATTTGTTTGAAATGAAACATAAAAATGAGTGAATACCTTTAATATAACAGTCTTTGCCATTTGGACCTATTATATGGTTTTGGGGTGCTTATAAAAAGGGGATGGGGGATGAATTGATAGAGTGAGAACAGAAAAGAATATTAGATTACCTCATTGGCTCTCAACTGCAAAATATGCAGTCTGCAGAACTTAATTAAGTTCCATTGTCAGAGCAAAACACCTAATTTTTAAAGAAAGTCTTGGCTTTGCAAATATAATGTCCTTGATAGAAAATCTTTATTGTTTCTGATCTGTTTATTCTTTAACAAGGTTTATGAGCCTTTTCCATTATGAAACAGCTGTCTTACATATGCCATTCGCTAATTAAACACAAATCCAAAGAATTCCCATAGCAAGAGGTTTGTGTGTCACCAAGACTGGGCTAACATGTTAAGATTATCATAGAGTTCCTTCATCATTGAGAAGAAAATAAATGTACAATATATATATTTCTCCAAAATATTTTAATATGTATTTTGGGTGATTTTGCAACATCCCCACAGTCATGAATCACTGGTGCAGTGAGAAAAGCACTGAACTGATTACGAACCTTGACCCAAAATCCACGCAAGTCACCTAAACTCATAGCCACAGATTCTTAAAATAAGCAAATGAACCTACATCCCTAGATTGTTAGGAGAACATGAATTTTAAAACAGAATGAGTGGGCAAGAAAAAATTGCTTTGTAAAGATAAAATCTCAGTTTAACTAGGTTTCATTAGGTTAGTGTATCTCCAAAACTCATTTTAAAACATAAAAGATTTTTTCTATCTATACTTGCTCAAGTGGTGCTTAAATGTTCATCAGAGTAAAGTGGCCAAACTTCTTTTCCAAAAATCATTTAAAATTAAATAAAAATCTCCACAGTGACTTAGAAGACTGTCGTTGGAAAGATACTCCATATATGAACCATATTCCAAGTATGCAATTCTGTGATTATAAATCTGAAATATCACAAAGTCAGTATGATTTCTGAAGTGGTATTTCAGGAAAAATTTTGGAAAAATTTTTAAGTCAAAAGGATAAAGAAGCCTCAAATTTTTAGAATTATGGATAAACCTCCTGTGAAAGGAAAATATATACAATCAGTGGAGAATTCAAAAATGATATAGTAATTCTATCTTTGGAATTGTTTCTAATGTTGAACATAATATTTTCCTTATTTTATTTTTAACACAAGTAATACATGTACAAGTTAACATAAAATTTGTAGTGAAAAGCAACAGCTTCTTCCCCACTCCACACACTTCTTCCATACCCCAACACAAGGCCAAGTCCCACTAGCCAGAGATAATAACTCTTAAATATTTCCTGTTTATGTGCTTTTGTTTGTTGCTTCCACAACTAAGTATGAGGTTCCTTCCTAATTCTGTTATTTAGGCAATATATACAAGTTCCCTACTAATTACTAACTTGTTGGTCCTCCTTTGTAAATGTTTCTCTACTGTTTCCATCTTCTTGCTTTTCCACTCTATGTTCTAGAAGTTATTCTCAAAATTTATATGCTAGATTTTCTAAAATAAAGGACTTTGTTTTGTCCTCTTAATGTTTCTTTTCCCCTCATTAATTTTCTTTCTTTATGGATACAATTCTTCTTGTACCTGTGATTTTATTAACAAAAATGTTTAAGTTACTGTCTCATTCCTTTACTGTCTATTTCTTGGAGTCAGTTGTTATTTTTGTGTATCTTGGTCTTTCTGACTCATGCTGCAAATTCTCCTACAGGGCTAGTGACTGTGATTCCCTTTTCATGTTTGAGAAAAGGATTGTGTTAATTGTGGAGAGATCTGGCCTGTTTTGATCTATGGCAGGCAGTCATTCCCGCCAAGCCTTCCTCTCAACTGGGAAATTTACGGGGAACTCTATATCCATAACTTGGAGGTACTGACTGACCTGTTTGAGGGTACAGCCCTGGTGCAGTCTCCACAATTCTCAGGATATAGACAATTTTATTTTGGAATGCCAACATTCACTTTAGAAGCCTTGGCTCTCCCTAGGAATGTTATTAATTTTCTTCATAGAAGAGCCCTGATTTTCTTACCTGAAAGTAAACACCAAAAAGTTCTTTTGTGCTTAGAGTGCAAGGGGCTGGGGATGAGGAAAGTCTGGCACAGGGTTTCCTTGACAAATTTTTCATCAGCCCTATCCCTGCTTCTCTTGTCACATCTCCCCTTTGTACCTGCCTCTCTGGATCCCACCTGACAGCCATATGCTAACATTTCTGTAAACTTCTCAGGAACTTACGCCTCTTAAATAGTCTTTTTTTTTTTTTTTTTTTTTTTTTTTTTTTGTTAATACAGATTCTTGCTCTGTTGCCCAGGCTACAGTGCAGTGGTGCAATCTCGGCTCACTGCAACCTCCGCCTCCCGGGTTCAAGCGATTCTTCTGCCTCAGTCACCTGAGTAGCTGAGATTACAGGCACCATGCCCGGCTAATTTTGTATTTTTAGTAGCGATGAGGTTTCACCATGTTGGTCGGGCTGGTCTCAAACTCCTGAACTCATGATCCGCCCACCTTGGCCTCCCAAAATGCTGAGATTACAGGCATGGTCCCCCGCACCTGGCCTTAAATAGTCTTTTATACATTGTTGAATTCACTCCTCCCAGCTCATACTCACTTTCTAACTTTGAGAGACTTGAAACTTCTCTGTTTAAGATGCTTCCCCTCTGTTTTGCTACACTGCCATGGTCTTATTCCCATTTACAGACCATTTCTATTCACTCAATGCAATCTCCTTGAATACCATTTTGAATAATTTTATCCACCGATAAGTACATTAACAGTGATCAAAATCATCTTCTATCTGCTTAACCTCCACCTTCCTAGAACAATGCCCTTTTTCTTCTCATTTATTCATCTTTCAAGTCTGTATTCAGGCATCACCTCTCCTCCAAGTGTCTTCCTATCTCCCAATGGCAGGTGTCCCTCAGTGTCCTCCCATAGCCTCTTGTGGTTCTATCACAGAACTTTTCACAGTGTGCCTGACTAGTCTCTTTCCTCTCCAGGCCAGGAGGTCCTCCATAACAGAGGTAGAAATGTTTCTACACTACATAAAACAACACTGAATATTATTTGCTATCTGAAATGTTATTTGAATTAATGAAAAAAATGACTCAGGAAAATTGTCTAAGCAGTGTTTTCCAGAGAATGTTCTCTAGGATGAATTCTAGCCTCAAAAACTATTAAAATGGGGTTTGTTGCTCAAAAAAGTTTGGGAAACAATGCTATATATTATTTTTGTAAATATACAGTTCACATTTTGGCATATTAAAACTGTGAAACAAACTAAAGAAAAAAATTACCAAATGTTCTTAACTTGGTTTTTCCTAAACTTATTTAACTACAAAATTTTTTATGAAATAACAACTAACATCCTCTAGTCTAGTGCTTTAAGAAAGAAATTTTGGGAAATCTTGACTTAGTGTATAAAAATCTATGGAGTTCATACAAATCTCTGCAGAGAGCGAGAGAGGGAGAAACACATCTTTAATCCGATTTACAGCAGATGTCAGAAAAAAACATTAGGAACAATAGAGAACTCTATGAAATCTGGAAGAAAATGAGACACTCTGGAAAGGCAGACCACCTATGATCAAGGATGACTTTTAGGATGAGGACTGACCTTGGATTCCTGTGCTTAAGAAAATGGACGTTGGAAACATTTTTGATGTATACCTCTCCTGGGGAGACAAGTTCAGGGCTTCCACAGGAATCTCACGTGTGCTTGCTACAGCCAGAGTATCCTGAATAGATTTTACCCTTTCACAGGCCAAGGCCAACCTGAAAAGAGCTGTTAGGCAGGTCTTCAGTTTTTACCAAAAGACAAATAATTCAGTCAAATACACTTTAAATTAGTCCAAGCTGAACGTGACTTTCTAAAAAAATAAATAAATAAATAAATAAAATCACTTTTGACCCCTCCTAAGGGCAAATGCATAGACAAGTAAAAAAAAATCAGTTCCCAGAATGGTGTTCTGATGACACTTCCAATCAACTGAGGCCAGTGGAGGGATTTAAAGCATGTATTTGGAACATTTGCACATTTGTTTGTATGCTTATGCTAGTGTGAGTTCTTTCAGTAGATTGCCAAAAATAGAGATATATGCAATCAGATAATTCAACAGAGAATATAGAGAGATTTTAAATGTTTACAATTTACTTATAAGTTTGTGGGTATGACTTTTTGTACATTATCATATGATTAAGGATTGTTTTCAAATTCCATGCCATGACATAAGTTTGGGCTAAATTTAGTCTAATTGTGATGTTTTCTCTCATTCTTGACTTAGAAGTCTAGAACACTTCCTTCTGTAAGTGGTAAAATAGGTAATTCAGCATGTTGTAGTACAAAGAACACAGATCTAGGAGGAAAGAAACGGTCTTTCTTTCCAGAGTAAGTGGACCATCAGTTAGTTATGTGTCTATGCACACTCATTTTCATCCTTCTGAGCCTTAGTTCTTTCCAACTCTAATATATGAAGGCAGTAGATTAAACAGGTATGATACATTAAATTCTTGCAGCACCCAAAAGGACAAATATTGTATGATTCTACTTATATGAGCTACCTAGAGAAATTAAATCCGTAGAGACAGAACAAAGAGCGGTGATTGACAGAGTCTGGTGGGAAAGGGCAATGGAGAGTTATTTGTTAATCAGTGCTGAGTTTCAGTTTGGAAAGATGAAAAAGTTCTGGAGATGGACAGTGGTGATGACTGCACAACACTGTAAGTATACTTAGTCTCACTGCACTGTACACTAAAAATGCTAAAAATGATAAACTTTATGTATATTTTACCACAATTTTTTAAATAAAAATTTTAATGCCTATGAGGCTAGGGAAATAACGTAAATGAGAGTGGTAATTTGAGTATAATAAAATAAGGACTACTGGGTGTCAAATTGGAGAACCTATGCCTTGTTAATTTAACAAATGTTTACTGAGAAACTACAGGGTGATTCATGTGATAAATATTTATTGAGCATCAGCTCTTCCAGGTGTTGAGGTTGCATCAAACAACAAAATGGTTCTTCATGAATCTTCACGGAATTTATGTTTTAGCAAATGTATATAGAGGGCAATCTCTGTAGCTCTTGTCAACAGTGGCCATGTGGGAAGGCTTGCTCAATGCTGCCAGATCTTCAAACTCTTAAAAAAAGAAGCCAGAAACCTGGTATTTTACGTAAAGTATTTCCATATTTGAATGTTGGAAACAAATTCAATTATTTAAAAACACAGTGTGGGCCAAACATCTGTGGGCCAAATCCAGCCTTTGGGCTACCATTTGCAATTTCTAAAGGGAATTCTATTTAACATTCAATGATTTCACTCAAATCTAACATGGTATAATTAGTTTGAAGTGCTTGCAGCTTTTTAAGAAAATTTTTCAGGACAGCTCTTTTGTTAATATATTAACAATATTTTGCTTATTCTATATTAAAGTAAAATTATATCCAAAAGGCAGGTCAAATGATGCTAGAATGCTATGAACAACTTTTCCCAAAATACAACATTGCATCTATGTTTCTGGAACAACATAGCTTACTTCTATCTGACAGGACGATGACCAAGACCACCCTAGGCACGCATTATACAAACCTAATCTGTGTTTGTTGAGAAAAGAAACAGAATAAAATGTATAACCTTCACTTTAGTAACTTCTGGTGATTCATACTGATATATTTCAAATACCAGAACACTTTTTCATTTTGCAGGTGGTGCTTTAAAACTTGTAATATCGATTTTAAAATACTATGCATAAGAATCTTAAGCCCCTAAGGCCCACTCATTAACTTTGTATCATCAAATATTTTAAAACCAACAATTTACCTCTCTGTGTCAGCTGAAGAAAATGCTAAGTACCTTAACCTTAATAAATTAAGAGCTGATCCAACAGTTAAGACAGATGTGTGTTCAAACTGTGTTATGTATTTTGTCAGGGTGATTTGGGTTATGAGAAATTCTTTATTGTACATTTTAAAGAATTACCTTTCCATAGGGATTCCAGTAATTTCTTTCTGTCATCCTCCCCCACTCTTCTCCAAGCCACCTACTAATCTAAGGCATTCTTGAACAAGAACCTTACGTGTTTTTTCAAGCATGGTGGTATACTGGATAAATAAATGAAATGCATCTGGGGAATATGAAGTGGAAATTGAAGTGACTCATTAGGCAGCTGCATAGAATAGACAGAAAAGAAGTGGCAGGAAAATCTACCATGAAGATGCCTACGGTCATGCATACTATTTCCACTAGATAACTAGAGACAATGTAAAATAAAGCTCTGGCGAAGAATATAGAGCTTTAAGTTCTCAACTCTAGACACCAATAGAAGCAAAAAATGCTAAAAACATAGATGCACAGATAAAATTGAAACTAAAAACCATAGAATCTGAGACTGTGATCAATGGTCAGAACTAAAGCTGGGTATATGAATGATTACAACAAAAATGCTAGTAATATTATGGAAAAGTCACTGATTAACAGGGGTTTGGGGCCACAAATCTTCTGTACTTCACTTTGTTTCTTAGTCCTAAAATTTATGAGGAAGGTAGTATAACATGAAGTTTATGAAATATGGAGCTGAAAACTATGGGTTTAAATCTTAGCTTAGCCCTTTCTATCTGGATGAATGAGTCTGTTTCCTAATCTAAAACTAAATGGGAATAATAATATAGACTGCATAAAGGTATTTTTGCCAGGATTCAATTATATTAATTTATGCAGTAGCATTATTTGAAACTAATATAGTTATGGTACTCACTTTATCACTTATTAGCTGTCTAGCATATGGAAAATATTTGCTGTCTCTAAACCGCAATGTATTCTTTTGAGAGATGGGCAAGATAATAACAGTATTTTGAGAAATTCATGATAGCTAAATATTTTACTTAAGAAAGACAGGAAAGGCATTATGATATAAGAGACCATTAGCAAAATTAAGAGAAAGAGTATTTTAGATTTTCCAGCAAATGTAAAGCTAGCCTATGAGAATCCAGAAAATAAAAATAATGATAATTCGAGAAACACAGCATAGACTCTACTTAAATGGCCTGGTATGCATCATCAGGCAGACTCCCTTTAGAAAACCTGCAGTTGACTTGGTAAACATTGCCATCTGATTACACTTTCTAACTGATAATCTTTCCAATCAAAGCATTTCCAAGGTGTGCCCACTTTCTAACAATTTAAGTAAAAATGTGGTTTGTATTAAAATATTTTAAAATGAGACATCAACTCACACTTCTAGGCTTAGTTCCCATTTCTAAACCTCCTCAAACTCCAAGCTATGTAGCCAGCAACAGAAACAAATGCTTGAGAAATTCAAGCTTTTGTACATGTGCTGATAGATATCTTGCTTCAGTTAACAAAATGCTCCCATCTCCTCACTCATTCTCCAAATACTGAGGTCAATCGAGTGCCAAGTATGCAATAGGCAGTAGGAGAGATACTGCAGGTGAAAGAGTAAAGTGCTAATAAATATTTGCTGAATTTAATGAAATCTTCAGCTCTAAAGATAATGTGCTTTAGTTATGCATTAAAAACAAGAGTAGTGAGATTTGAGTTTTATTTAGGCACATGTGCTTGTTTAAAATGTACAGATGTATATTATTTAGAATTCCCCAAAGGATCTTTGATGCTGTAACTTCTCTCTAGCAACAGTTGTTTTCTACTTTGAAAAGAAACAATATTTTAAAATTAATATATAAGGTGACGGTAAAATGTCTACACTACTTCTACACTGGCTTTCATTTTTAAAAAAACAAGAGATAATTTTTTTTTGAAATACACGCCTCCAAAAAAGAACATAAAATCAACCTAGTACAAACAATGCTGTGTATAGAGACTAGACTGCAGGTAAATTCAGTGAAACTTTGCTTTGCAAAAGATAAGACAATCTTTTTGACTTAATGTAACTTTTTCATACATATTTTGTAATAAATCAAGTATATGAAATCACCTTGATTTTCGCCAACAGGTTTAATCAATGTTTCTTTGCAATGTAACATATTTCATCTCTCCATTTAAATTTTCCTAAGTCTAACACAAAACTCCTATATTATTAATAAAATGAGAAGTGCCTTAATATACTTTCATTTTTTCCCTAAGCTTGTCTCACTGGAAGCTATCTATCTTTTGCCTAACATGGAATTTATAAATTTTCACACATAACAAAATGTAAGCAAGAAAATTTGTATAAAAAAATGCAATGAATACACTACAAAGTATCAAAAAATCTAGAAAAATGGGGAAAGTATTATATTTGTGTTTTCTTAGATTAACAATTGAACCCACTGCTTCAAACTTAGAGATACTTCACCTTAAAAAAGTGTCTAGAGTTTGAACAAAAACCATATTGAGCATATCACTGAAAATGTAACAAATACACGTTAAAAAATAAGTTTATGCCGCCTGCAATCCCAGCACTTTGGGAGGCAAAGGCAGGCAGATCACTTGAGGTCAGGAGTTCCAGACCAGCCTGGCCAATGTGGTGAAACCCCGTTTCTACTAAAAATACAAAAATTAGCCCAGCATGGTGGCATGTGCCTGTAATCCTGGCTACTCAGGAGGCTGAGGCACGAGAATCATTTGAATCCAGGAGGCAGAGGCTGTAGTGAGCTGAGATCACGCCACTGCACTCCAGCCTGGGCGACACAGCGAGACTCTGTCTCAAAAAAAAAAAAGTTTATGCAATGTTTCCCAACATTGGACACTTTTTCTTGCTTTAGTGAGGTATAATTGACAAATGAAAGTTGTATATATCCTGAAGATTACTTTTAAATTCTTGAGTTATAATTGTTGATTTTTCTCCACATCTCCTTTACCTAAGCCCCAGAGAGCACTGTCACCATAAACAGCAACAGAGTGAGTGAGTAGCTATGAATACTAGACTTCTTTGAAAGATGACCTATTTCAATATGACATGCAAATGTGTAACACTATGGTCTGCGTCTTTCTTCACTCCTGGCTATAAATAAGCAACAATTTCAAATGTTATCTGGCAAAACAAAAGCATGTTGCTTTTCAAAATATGCAAATATTTAGCAATGACAGTTTAAAAACATAATGTATTAAATGGAAAAATCAATCTTTTCATCATTATTAAAAATATTTATCATTTTTAAATTATTGTTAAAAAGTATACTTATCATATTTTATACATTATTATTTTAAAATTATATTTTTCCATTATATGGTAAGTAAATGAAAACTACAAAAATTTTATTTTCATTTTATGAAAACTACATATTTTCACCTAGGAGATAATAGTTATTAAAATATTTATATTTAATTAAAAGTTTCGATGAGAACTTATTTAAATGGAGTAATTGGATGATTAAATAGGGTTCCAATTTGTATAATTGAATTTATTGACTTTACTTATCAATAACTGGAAACTACAAGTAGTATCTATATAAAATCAATCAATGATCTGGTGATAAAATTAAAGAATTTAGTTTAATATTCTGATTCTTTTGTCTATAAGGAATCAACTGTATCATTTCTTTTTTGTCAGAGAAGCTTTGGCTCTTGCCATAAAGTTAGAATCTACTTGGCTGTATTGGTGACTGTGAGGCACTGGGCCCATTCACATGTATAGCACTTAAGACATTTTTCAAAATATTCATAACATATGCAGGTTTCTAAGTTCTAAAAAATTCAGTCTCCAAAAAGCAGAAGACATGGCAAGAGAAAACATGTAACATGTCTTGTCTCTTTGCCCCATAAGAAACAGTAATACACGACTGGCTCTTTTAATAAATGGCCTCTATACCTCTGCTGATCTAGTAATGGGCTCAGGATGAAGAGTGCCACAGTGCTCTGTCAGGTGCTGCCTGTTTGCTTTACACTCTCCGCACCGGCAATCTACTTAGATCTCTATGTCTGTACCTAGAAACTTGAAACTGCCTCTTCCAAGTTTGGTGAAACCATCTCTTTATTTACAAATAACTGCAGAAGAAAAGAGTGACAGAAATATTTCTAAAAAGCACTTCTGTCTACATCAATAATGGGAATAACTAGGAGAGAAAATAGGAAGCAGTGGTGCTTTAATTTCAAAATACAAAGAAAGAGAGAAAGGATTTTTTTTCTTTCAGAAGACATCTAGAGATGACCATTGCCAAAAAGCAACCCATCAGAGTGTGTTTCCTGGACATTAGGTCCTGAGGATACTTTGTAGAAAAAGGAGTTCTACAGTTGAGTCACTCAGGAAAACAGTGCCTACAGAATACTCCCACTCTTCTGTCATACAATGCATATAAAAGCCAAAATCCTGCTTTAAATACTACAGTGTTTCAAATACTCATCTAGCTAACCTGACATTTCAAAAACTCATTTGACTATGGGGCTTATTATGGACTCTGCTGGTGTCCCTCCAAAATTCATATGTTGTATCCCTATCCTTCAAAGTGATGGTGTTAGGAGGTAGGGCCTTCAGGAGGTAATTAGATTTAGATTATGAGGGTGGGAGCCCCCATTATGGGATTAGTGCCTTTATAAGGTGAGGAAGAGACACTAGAGCTTCCACTCTCCACTATTTGAGGAAAAGGGAAGAAGGTAGCAGTCTACAAGCCAAGGAAGAGGACGCTCATCAGAACTCGACCATGCAGCACCTTGATGTTGAAACTCCTGACTCAAAAATTTGAAAAACAAATATCTATTATTTAAGCCACCCAGTCTGTGGTGTTTTGATATAGCAGCCTGAGTAGACTAAGACTGGGCTTTGTTTTCCCCAAATAATGCCTATTACATAGTAACAGAGAACATAATTTGGCAATATTAATATAGGCTTCCAAAAGGCTTTACATAGGACAGAAGCATAAATGTGTGCACTTTGAAAATTCATCACTCTGTCTATGTTCTTAAAGAATTCTGGAAGGAAATCCTACAAGTTGTGGAGGTAGAATATACTAATGGAACAGATGATGGAGCAAGACGCATGAAAGACATTTCCAGGCTTTTTGGGTTGAACACCTAGGTAGGTGGCAATTGTCATTGACTGAGACAGGGAGAACTAGAGGAGGAAAGAGTTATAAGGGAAGATCAAGGTACAGTTCTAAACAATAATAATAGTATTACACGCTATGCATACATATACCTTAATCAACAATGCCAAACCTGTCTCATCATTTTACTTACCTTGGAATATTTTTTAATATAATGTTCTGGGACCAATACACATGTTTTTTCATGAGGACTAATGTAGGGCCAGATAATTTATACTTCTCCAGAGCTTCTAAATTATTTCTGATGAGGAAAAACCAGGCTTACCTCGCCTGATCTGGACTTAGTAAGTGCTTAATTAATATTAATTGAAAGGACCCTGTAATCCAAAGAAAGACAGGGTCAGAATCTTGCATTTTGAGAACTGGGAAGTAGGAAAACTATAGACAGAGGAGGAAAGCCCACACAGACAGTCAGGATGCCTGAGATCTAATACCTGATAAAACAATATTTGAGCAGATCTTCATTTGCTTCCTCTGTAAAATAACCCCAAATGAGAGTCCAAAATTATATGTTTTCAAGATATTGCATGGTGACTGTTTGTGATGGGTAATTTTGGAGGGCTATGACCTCTTATTTTATCAGTGCAGTCAGTACATTTAGGGGTAATTAGTGTTTAGTATAGGAGGAATATAGTTGAGGACGCATGACTGCTCAGATGTATTCTATCTGATATCAATTTATAGAGTTCAAAACACTACCCATACAAGAGATATTTTAATTGTTCTCACTACCATAATGTTCCAAATATTCCACCATGCTTGCAAAAACAATTTGTATGGCAAGGGTCTCTAACTTCTAGGAGAGAAGCAATTTACTTCAAGATTTTGCTGGATCCATGGTGAAAGCCACTTATACTACTTGGATGCCTCTTAAGTAAATTCAAGATCCAAGATGCCTTTGATCATCAAGTTGCTGTGAATAGTTCAAAGGAAACTGGAGGAAGAGAAGATTACCTCAGTCCTAAGGGCACTCTATCTACAACAAAGGCCAAGAAAGGTAATATTGAAGTGAGTCAGGTCGAGGTGGAGGTTCACATTGTCACCATAGCCCTGGCTCAAGCAGGAATTATCTTTCAAGTTGTATTCATTTATTCAACATATTTTGTGAACTTACTCTATCAAAGATACTAGGTTAAATGTCTCTAAAATCTCCTGTCTTTAAGTATATCAACACCCTATCCTCTAAAAATATGTAGACTTTCAAAACAGAACAACAAAAACAAACTACTGAGTCAGGAGGATCTGGTAAGAATAGTACTCATCACTCCATTTTTAATTTTGTGTTCAAAGCAATGCTTTTATTTTTCTTCTTAATTTGCTTTGGGTAAGCTATGACTAAGCTCTTTCTCATGTCCTGCAGAATGAAAATGTTTACAGCAATGTACCCAGTCACTACCAAACAATTTAGCTGTCTCATGGAATTCATTAAAATGTGACTTTTACCTGCTCTTGATTATTTCAAGACCCTCCCCTACTTTCCAAATCTTTTCTTTTTTTTTTGCCAACAGTCAGATGAATTCAACATGATGTGCCTGCTACGCAGCTGTGTATTGATTTATGCGTAACTGTATATCTCATTTGGTTCCTTCTGTTGAAATTACTTGTTCTTACCTATGATATCAGCACAGACCCTATTCCAGACCCTTTTTCTCCTCTTTCTACCAATACATTCCTAACATTTATAGTGCTAGAATTTGTCACACTTCCGAATTGGATTACCCACTACTAATTATTTAAAAATACCCTGTACTTTGAAACATGACATTTTACTAAATTATGAGCCTTACTAAACAGATGCTAACTAAGAAAACATCTGATATTAAAATATATATTTTTCAATACTGGATTATGATCTTCCGGGAAACAAATTTATAAGGATCATCTGGCTGCAAAATGTGATTTTAGGTTTGGAACATTGGAGGCATTTAGCATATTTTTGGTATATGCACTATGAAAATTAACATGGAGAGAGTTCTCAGGACCTCAGATCATCCCAAATGTCAGAAAATTAATCAGAGCTCTATGGTGTCGGAAAAGCTAGTCTAAAATTACCCAAATTGCTCCTGATAATAAAAGTGACACTGTGGCAAAAATTATTTCAAAATAGTATTTATTCATTATTACACACAACTAGTAATTACTAAAAGTTCACTGCAGCTCTTCAACTCCTAGAATTTTACAAATCACTGTTGTAACTATATCCATTTCTGAGCTATTTCTTCCATATTGTGTTACAGTTTACAGGTGTTATTCTTTTTTTATTAATGTATTCAAAACATCTTTAAATACCTTATAAAGTAGCATCTAATGAACTTTAATACCACTAAGTTAACTTTTTTTTTTTTCTTTTGAGACGGAGTCTCGCTCTGTCACCGAGGCTGGAGGGTAGTGGCACGATCTCAGCTCACTGCAAGTTCAGCCTCCCGGGTTCAGGCCATTCTCCTGCCTCAGCCTCCCACGTAGCTGGGGCTACAGGTGCCCGCCACCACGCCCAGCTAAATTTGTTTTTGTGTTTTTAGTAGAGATGGGGTTTCACCATGTTAGCCAGGCTGGTCTCAATTTCCTGACCTAGTGATCCACCCGCCTCGGCCTCCCAAAGTGCTGGGATTACAGGTGTGAGCCACCGCGCCCGGACCCACTAGGTTAACTTTAACATCTTTACACCTAAAAGAAACAAAACACTTCTGGCCATCTTAAAACTATAAAAATAAATGGGAAAAAAAGGTGTTTTCAAGTACCAGAAGTGGGGGCAAGGGTGCTTTCTGGGGGTCAAGAGTAAAAGCAGTCAGTATTAAGAAGAATAAAATAATAATTCTAGCACAAACGTTCTTAGGAGACAGAGCCAGGATAAATTTTACAAGACTAAGTTTAAAGGTTACTATTTTTATCTATTTTCTGTCACTGTTTTCTGTAAATAAAAATAACATTGTTACTATTGATCAAAATCCAATTTGGTGAAACAGTCACTGAAAATCCAAAGTGGATACCACCTATAACTTTGTAAAAGAAGGGAAGCTGGTGCAAGTATATTAAAAGCCATACAAATTTCTAGCAACTTCAACAAAAACTAATTGTTCAAAAAAATGGACAGAAGGAAGGGAGGAAAGAAAGAAGGAAGGAAGAAAGGAAGAAGGAGGGAAAAAAGGAAGGAAGGAAACATCTAGTTATTGAATCTTTCTGTAACACACAACCATACTCATTTTGATTCATCCACAAATGCCAAGTTCATATTTGACCTTCTGCAGTGATAAACACCTCTAAACTTTAAGTTTATTTGATATAAAACGGCCAAAATAGCAAAAAAAAATCTTGTTTATTTATAAATTGTGTATAACTGGTCGATATTTTAATATAGCACATCAAGAAATCTCTAGAATGTGGAAAAATCATAAAAAGAGAAAACAATTTTGTCTTTTTATCAGAAAAAAAGATTTATCTACTTTTGCAACATATTTATATTCTTTATTTAGAGACAAATACCAATTTTTTTTTTTTTTTTTTTTTTTTTTTTTTTTGAGACAGAGTCTCACTCTCTCGCCCAGGCTGGAGTGCAGTGGCATGATCTCCGTTCACTGCAAGCTCCTCCTCCTGGGTTCACGCCATTCTCCTGCCTCAGCCTCCTGAGTAGCTGGGACTACAGGCGCATGCCACCACACCCAGCTAATCTTTTGTATTTTTAGTAGAGACAGGGTTTCACCGTGTTAGCCAGGATGGTCTCCATCTTCTGACCTCATGATCCGCCCACCTCAGCCTCCCACAATGCTGGGATTACAGGTATGAGCCACCGCGCCCAGCCCAAAATATTTTTTAAAGCCAAATACTTTATGGAATTATTGCTCTGTGGTCTATTCTTGATACTATAAAATGCACCTTTATGTTTCAGTTTACATGTAATGGACATTCAGTTCCTAATCCAAACATGAAATATGTCATCTGAGAACATGTGTTTTGACAAGTTGTGCCTTTTTGAAAATTAATGTAATCAAACAGTACGTGGCATTTACTAAATGGGAAAATCAGAAATTATGCCTATGGATAATATAACCTTTATGCTGAAAATATAATAGTATATAATCTGAAGTAAGTTTTTATATATCACACACAACTACACATTATTATTGACATTCTAAAACAGAGTTTGCCCGATTATATACCATTGTGGAAGTGGTTTCCCAGCTTTTCCCTTCCAACTACTGGCAGGCGTTGCCTTAGACAGTCACTGTCTTTTTAAAGTACTTCATGATCTTTGAAAATTTGACTACTGAACTCAAAACTATATAAACTATCCCTAACAAATGGAGAGTAAAGAGTTATCTTCAACTTGTTATATCTAAGAAAACTATCAATACCCAAATAATTCAGCCAATCAATGCCCACTTTTTTATACTACGCACTTTCAGATTTCTTAGGACCTAGATTGCTATAGTTTGGCCCCAAGTTATTGATATTTTACCAAATACATGCAGAAAATAGCAACCAGTTTGATGACTTTTCTCTAAGAAAATTAGTATATTACATAAATATCAAGTAGAAAAGTTTAAATTCCCCAGAGAGTTTTAAGAAAAAAAAATTAATATCCTAAAGTTAGAAGAATTAATAACATTAATAAAACTCAAACTGCTTAAAACACCCTTTATTGTGACAGAAGAAAGCAATTCCACACTGACCAGGGACACCACTAACAGAAACATTTAATTACTAGCCCAATTCTTCCCATTTTTAAACTATTCCTCCGAAGTCCACCTCTTTACAAGTTTTAATATGTTTATGTTACTCTCATCCTCTCATCTACAACAGTGCCAGGGAGATAGTAGCAACTCAATAAATATTTGCTGAAGGAAAACAATGAATATAATAAACAAAACTATCACATACAGATTGTTCTTCAAGAGTTGAGAAGAGGTACTATTTTTGTCACAAAGACCTAGATTTGAGGCAAGCATTTTACAGTCTTGGAAGCTACTCTCTATGACATTGGCATTGTACCTAAGGATGCCTCTCCTAATATCCAACCTGTGGGAAAGGATCACAGGATCAGGCATGATGCACCCTGCCACTTCCACTGTATGAGACAAGATTATGGGAATTTTTGCAGGCCTCTGAGAGCATCCATCCTCACCTGTAGGCTAAACTGCGTCTTATTTAGTAATAACTATCATTTATTCAGTGGTAACTTTGAACCAAGGACTGCTATAGTATATTATACCCAGATACAGTGATTATTACCTCATGCAACAGAAAAGAAGCTAGCCTTAGAGTTCTGAATAACATTTTCCAAAGTCACAAAATTACTATTAAATAGTGGAACGAAGTTTCAAACTCAAGTCTGGTTATCCTGCTTATTCCATGCTGCATCTTATTTATTTTCTAATTATAAGTGCAAAAGGGAAAAACACTTTTGGCTTCCAAAATATAGCACATATAGAAATGTGTAGAGTCACAGTATCGAAAGACCAAAAAATGAAAAGGAATTTTGAGTTATATTAATTATCACATATTATAACCATACATGCATACACATACAAACATTGTCATGGACAGTTTTTTTTTTTTTTCACAGATATTATTTAACTTTAAAAAAGAAGAAAATACTGCCATTTGTGACAACATGGATGAACTTGGAGGACATAATTCTAAGTAAAATAAGGTCATGGACAGTTTTATAGGCTAGGCCAGGCTTGGCTAGGCTATAGTTCCCAGTTATTCACTAAACATTAAGCATTGTTATAAAGGTATTTAGGACATGTGATTAAAGTCTGTAATCAGTTGATTTTTAAACAAGGAGATTATCCTAGAGAATCTGCATGGGCCTGATTCAGTCAGCTGTAAGGCCTTAAGAGCAGGGCTGTGGCCTCTCTAACAAGGAAGAAATTCTGCTGTGGATTGATGAGTCAGCCTGAACCTGAGAATTCAGCCTTCCCTTTCTAATGGCCTGCCCTAAGGATTTTGGACTTAGCTACCAGCCCTCACAATCATGCAAACCAATTCCTTGCAAAAGCTCACTTAGTATATCCCTCCTACCTGTTCTGTTTCTCTGGTTGAAGCCAGACTCATACATGAATCTCTTCCAGTAACTATTAGCAGCTGTGATTCTTAATATTGCCTTAGTAATAATTTACTTTAAATGCCATCAGACACTAGCTAGCTGATCACCAAACTCATTTACTCTTCCTCCTGAACACACATACAGACCACATTTCCCAGCAGCCTCTGAAGTTAGATGTGGCCACATGAGTTCTGGCCAATGGAATGTGAATAAAAGTGGTAGCCACTATTTCCAGGCTTTGCCTATACAATCTAACATTTGTAATTCCCACTTTCTTTCCCTTTCTGTTGTAATTTTACAAGCCAGGTGTTGAGAGGCAGATTTGATGTTAGGAAACTGGTTACTGAATCAGTATATTCAGGAAACTTACTTGCCACTCAGGAATTCTTGTTTTGGACTTCTGATGGCAGTGGCTGCCCATCTTGAGAAGCTGCTCTGACGACGCTGGCTGCAGCAGGGGAGGCGGGGCCAGGGCTGCGTGCTCCATACAGCGGGCAGGAGCCAGGAACAGGAAGGAGCCCCAACCCCTTCCGAGTTGGTAGGATGGAAGCCCCTCCCTACTATGCACAGCTGCAGCTGCAGACCCAGGCATTCCTGAGCTCTTGGGAGCCACAAAAATCTCCCCTGCCCCTGCAGGCTTCAAAGTGCCTGCTCCCACTGCCTGGCCTCTACCTGCTCCCGCTGCCTGCTCCAGGTTCAGAGCAAAGTTGAGGCGAAGCCCAGGTGCTGTCGCAACCCAGCTGGGTGTGTGAGCGCTTGGGGTGGCACTGACATGTCAGCCCCCTGCCGCCGTGGCCCCCTCTGGACTTTGGGTGCCAACGAGCATGGGGGCACTAAGCCAGCTCGCTGTGGGCCTTCAGGTGCTCCTCAGCACAAACAGCCTGGGTGCCATGAATATAATTGATGGTGGCAAGAGGCAGACAGGCTTCTGGGCAGAAAGGGGTGAGTCCTCAGTGAAGCCCTACCTTCAAGCGAGGGACCGCTCAAAGCATGGGGGCTGGGCTGTCAGTTCAGGGTGGAATCCACAGACCAGAGTGAGAACTTAAGGTGTTTTTTCCAGGCCCACCCGTGGCTGCCCATGGACCAATCAGCACATACTTCCTCCCCTCTGAACCCTTAAAAACCCTGACTCAGCCAGACTCCAACAGATGTCTGGAAAACCTGCCTGTGGGTAGGAGTTACACATTCTGGGTCTCCTCTCTGCGGAGGGCTGCACGGACATCGGAAGACGTGCCTGTGGAAAGCAACTACTTACTTCGGGTCTCCGGAGAGCTGTTCTGTCGCTCAAGGAAGCTCCTTTCCGCCTTGCTCACCCTCCAATTGTCTGCATACTTCATTCTTCCTGGACACAAGGACAAGAACTCAGGACATGCCAAATGGCACGACTGAAAGAGCTGTAACACAAAGCTGAAACACCGCCCCCCTCCACCCACTCATCATGTCGTGGGCAAGGACAAGATCTGTGGGCCTTCAGAGATCTCAGACACAGGGGCTCCCCAACGCCAGGGCTGTGACACCCGCTTTGGGGCTCTGCGGTTCCTGGCATCTCCAAGCTTCCAGGCACCACTGCGTCACCACGTTTCCCTCATCTAAACACCGACGCCCACAGAGGAAGCCATGTGTTGTATATCTAGTCCAGCCGCAGCCTTGCATGGAACCAGCACCTGTGCCTGCGCCTGGAGCTGCCCACCCGCCGCAGCAGCCAGCATGCCTGGCTGCGCGCAGTGGCTGGACCCCGCTCTCACTCACCCACACACCCCTGCCGCTCTGCGTCTGGCTCGCCCTTGGCAGGTATGCGATCCAGGCTGGTAATGTGAGCTGAGCGCAGCCTGCTGGTCCGAGTGAGCGGAAGGAACCCAGTGGGCTGGAGCAACACTCAGGCAGAAGGCGCCGCTGGCCGCAGAGGTTTCCGGCTGGCGAAGCCACAACCCCAAGGATTCCGTGACACTTCCATTGTGTTAAGTCACTAAAACTGTGGTGTTTATATTTTATATAAGTTCTATTACCTTAACTGGCACAAGCACTTTACATTTTTTCCCATAATATGAATATTCCAGTTTATTATCAACAAAAGCTTGAAGTATCTGTCACCGTTTTATATATCCTTTGACTGAATAGTGTAAAGATAAGTTCAGTGATATTTAGCCTATCTTATTACTTACCGAAATGCCAATAATTTTCAAAGAACTAAAACACTCTGAAATGTAACGAAGACCAAGAATTTGAAATAATCTAGATCCTTGAATAATACTTAATTTTATCCTACAGAATAGTTTTTAAAGCATTTTTTAATTAAAGTGAAGCTTATGCCATACAGAGCTAAGAAAAATAATGAAACAGACTTCAGATAATTTACCATGTCAGGAATGTCTGCTTGCTGTCCTTAGGTATTTTAACCTAATAAACCTAAGATCTATTGTGTTTCAAGAGGAATCAGTGATTTGCTATCGGTGAAGAAAATAATATAGTATGTAAAATTTGAATGAAAAAAATGTACTTCACAGGGAATTTAAGGCTATTCATATCTTAAACTATCTTGAATGTGAACCCTGACAATAGAAACTATATTTTTTAATTGACACATTGTAATTGTACATATTTATAGAGTTCAATTTGAAGGTTTGATACACATTTGATACACAATGATCTAATTATGGTAGCTAGTATATCCATCACCTCTTGCATTTATCATCTCTTTGTGGTGAGAATATTCAAAAGCTTCTCCCTCTCTATTTTGTGATATACAACACTTTACTGTTAACCACAGTCATATTACTGTGCAATAAACACCAGATATTACAATTAGAAGTAACATTATTTCTGCTGTGGCCCTGCCACCTTGTGTTCTCTTCTTAAGCACACAAGTAATTTCAGCTTCTTCATCTTCTTATTTTTTTAATGAGACATGTTATAAAAGCTTATGAATCAAGGATTTCAGATATTTTGCTTTAATAAAAAGAAAACTCAAAAATTACTTCTTGCCTTTGGCTGCATCTCAGTATGTACAAAGAAGCAGAAATTTAATGCAAGTGTCAAGACCCAAATAATCCTGTTATTGAAGGGGAAAAATAGAGATGAAATGATCCAGATTTGCTGTGCATATTGGTCACATTTTTCAGATAATTCCTCAACTCCACTTTTACTGGCTCCCATTGTTTAACTCTGTGGTCTTTATAAAGTGCCTAGAAACTCAGGAGATAAGTTAACTCAGCACTCTTAAGATCTCTGACTCCAGACAATGTATTTTGGTGGAAAGCCAGGTTTTAAGTCTTTAGGGCAGGCTTTAGGGATAAAATGATAGAAGAGGAGACAGAAAAAAAAAGAGGGTTATAATCACTCATACAAAAAAGAGAAATGAGGAGAAGTATTGGCTCTCAAAATAAAAGGTGGATTCAATCAAGTGTATTCAAAACTATGGTGAGGGAAAATGAGCTCAATTCGAGGGAATACAATCAGTCCTGTAGATGACAAGCGTTGACTTGAAGAAAACATTCTTAAACTATATCATTTCTTGTTAAATAGCATATTGAAAAACTGATAAAAAAAAAAAAGGAAAGGATTCCATCAGGGTCAGAGTTTTTAACTACCTGATACAGTCAAATTCCAAACATACAAATGTAGCTATAAATAAGGAGCAATTGATTTCTAAATGTATAATTGATGTTGGAAGATTCAGTGTTTGCTGATCAAAAACATATCCACACACATCTCTGCAACATATCTATAAACCTCAGTTGCAAATACAAATACTTTAACTGCCACATATAATTTTATCTCAGTAAAATAGTCATAATATTAACTCTGAAGAGCTACATCTCTCTACAGAAGAATCTGCAAACCAGCTAAATGCCAAACTCAGATTAAAAACATATTTTTGTACCTTGTTGGTAAACCTCAATAAATATGTTTCTCATAATCCATCAGTATTTAATTAACATATGATAACTGTCCTATTAAAGCTAAATTAAATCCTTATTTGAAGATAAAGTGCAACTGCAGCTTCTTTTCATGTAAATTGTAACTATCGACAAAGACTGAAAAGAAATCTCAAATGCAAACTATCTCAAGTGATTATATAGTTTGATTTAGGATAATGGAAACTTGGAAACCAAAACTTGAAGGGTGGGAGTTGACACGCATCAATAATTTCTTTTTGGCCTATAAATTTTTTCCTGTTTTATTTTACACTTACTCCATGAATTCAACTGTATTCATTCAGATATCCAAATAGAATTTAGGATCTAAAAATATTTATGTGCTTTCCTCCTCCTTAGCAACCCAACTGCTTTTGACTGCCTCCCAGAAAATGTGCCATTTTTCCTTCTGTTTATTTCCCTGGTATATCAGCATTCATCTGTGTGAGTCTGCTTTCATGGAAATCTTTCAGTATTCCACACAAGGTTTTGCTGGGGGAAGGAAGGGTTCTCACTGACAATCATGTGTAGTAGACCAAGGCTGAAGGTTTGTAGTGAGAACCAAACATTAGGACCGTCTCTTGTCTGGGAGCTCTGAGAATGTTTATAGTATATTCTGTTAGGAAATGTCTGCAGGAAGGAAAGTCCCCAATAAAGTTTGTTTGGAATTAGTTGTAACCTCCTGGTTTGAGGATATTGTGCTATTCGAGGATGACATCAGGTAGGAATAAAAGACAGAAATAAGACCAAAAATGTGTTTTACTTTCTTTATAGGCAGCCAAGAATAACTTGCTCTGCATGATCATGGAACCACTTCAATAAAATGTTTAAATCTCAGGATTTTATGCATAATAAACCCACAGGAGCATTTAAGCCCTGAACAACCTCCTTTTCTTAAGCCAACCACATAAATCACCACTGCACAAATCATAGATTATCTGTACCTGAAAAATATGTTCAAACAAGTATTAACAGGTATGATATATTACATATCATTTATTCTTTTGAATGGGCTTGATAAGAATAACCAGGTACTTGAATCCCTCCTATAATATCAGAGCCCTTTATTACTGACATCATCCTGTGCCAAAGAAACAAGAAACAAAATGATTGGCTTGAACAGTATGTGTTCTTTGATATAATTGTCAGAAACAGCTTTAAAACAGAAAAATGACCAAAAAATTAAAAAGAATCAATATACTGTTTCAAAATTAATTATTTATAAAGCTACCATGCAATAGTAAATGGAACCAGTTATTTTATAAGTAAAATGTGACATGGGTGATTAAGATGGTCCTACAAATGGTAGTATCTGTACTTCCCATTACCCAAAGAATCTCTTTAGTTCAACTGAAGAAATATACTAAACCAACAGACACTATGAGAATTAGATATAATTTAATAAACACTACAGTCAAAACCAATTCAAACAGATAAACCAGAGTAAGTTGAAGTAGATATGAGCTATATCTGCAGATTTCTTGACATAATGTAGCTCAACTCCACTATATAAAGAAAATGATGTTGGATTATATAAAATTTTGCTGGCCTCATGCCTTCTGCATGAAAAGGCCTTATTTATACTTTGGGAGGCTGAGGTGGCAGGTCACCTGAGGTCGGGAGTTTGAGACCAGCCTGGCCAACATGGTGAAACCCCATCTCTACTAAAAATACAAAAATTAGCCGGGTGTGGTGGTGGGCACCTGTAATCCCCCAGCTACTCAGGAGGCTGAGGTGGGAGAATAGCTGAAACCCAGGAGGCAGAGGTTGCAGTGAGTGGAGATCTTGCCATTGCACTCCAGCCTGGAGGACGGAGCAAGACTCTGTCTCAAAAAGAAGAGAGGAGGATGGGATGGGATGGGATGGGATGGAATGGGATGGGATGGGATGGGATGGGATGGGATGGGATGGGATGGGATGGGATGGGATGGGATGGGATGGGATGGGATAGAAAAGGAAAGACAGGAAAGGAAGGAAGGAAGGGAGAGAGAGAGAGAAAGAGAAAGGAAGGAAGGAAGGAAAGAAGGAAGGAAGGAAGGAAAGAAGGAAGGAAGGAAGGGAGGGAGGAAGGGAGGGAGGGAGGGAGGGAGGGAGGGAGGGAGGAAGGGCCTTAGTTTGAAGAAAGCAAGCACCTTATCCAGCCAGTCAAACATCAAGTTGCAGGGGAAATGGAATAACCAGGGGCAGGAGAGTTCATAAAGTTATCAAACAGCCAGAAAGTAGCTACAGGATTCCCTGGGCATTCAAGATACTGCAGGAGAACTCTGCCTTGGAGTAAGAAATACTGAAAGACACAGGGAAGCCATGAATAGGACAAAGATGGCCCAAAGGAAACTTCCTCCCTCTCAGTTTTGGGTAGAGCCCATGCTATTCCAGATCAATTTAGTTTTAGGTTATTTTCTAATTCTTACACTAGTCTTAAATTATTTTTTTTTCTAAATTACCTCCACTTACCCTGTCTCTTTTATAAAGATGAAGGCGGGAAAAGATGTCAATGTATTTTCAACTCCTTAGAATGAAGACTGTCAATAAACAACATTATTTTTGGTTCTGCTATTTATAATTCCACTGATTCTTTTGAGAATATCTTGAATACATTCATCTAATTATCACAGAGAAAAACATATCATGACTTGGATAGCTTCTTCTGCCTAAGCCAATCTTTAATTTTCAGAATCAATGCAAGTCCTTCAGAAGGTCATATATTCAAGGCAGCCGTGGTATCATGACAGGAAATTCACAGAGTAAGCCTGATATCTGAAGTGTACTGTATGCTTTGCCCTTGAAGATGTGACCTATAAATAATAATTCTCTCTGGGTATAGCTTAACACAAAGACTTCCAGCCCTATCCTATGTTTGAGAGCTGTCGCACTTCCTTAAGCAAGTGCATATACTCATCTTCCCATTGTTGCTACAACAACAAAAAAAGGCGTAAATACGAGAGGAAGACTCCATATGACTATACATGTGCCAAACTGAACTCCAGGAAAATCCAAGCCTCCACACATAAAGCCCCACCCAGTTGCTCACTTTGCTAGTTCTTACGTAGTAAGGAACAACCTCACCACTTTCCTCACACCCATCCAAATTCAAACCCACTCACAAACTTCACAGGGTAGTGCTTAAAAGACTCATTTCAATTCTCAGATTATAAGTAGGAAAAAGAATTAGACTTATCTATCCTCTTCACTACAGTTTTGTTACTGAGAACAGACAGAGGCCTAGAGTCAAACATTCCTATTATTTATCTTTACTCAAGCACATTCATAGTATTCCCTTTACTCTTTCTGCAGTTTACATGCTTAATTTCTTAAACATAGTATTAGAAAACCATCTCAACTAAAGATAGAATATTTAAAAGAAGGAAGCCCCATTCATAAAATTGTTATTTCCTCCTAGAAACAGCCACAGCAATTCCCAATAGGGACAGCGATGAACCCCATCTTTTGAGTGTGGTGATAGTTGTCTTTTTCTTAATTATTATTATCTGTCTGAGGTTGTTGTGGTTGTTGTTGTTGATTTTAGGAGAAGAGTCCATATTATGCCTATAGACAAAAATTATGATTCTTTAGACATTAAACATATCCCAGTCATATATAAAAAGAAGTGAAGAGATTCTAAGCTGAGGAGACATTGACACTTTGTTTGTTTGGAAGATAGTTTTTAAGAAAGAAGAAAAAAAATGATTTCTATCTAGATTAGGCCCAATCTATTCAGTGCTCCGGGGTCATCATATCTGGTTGGAATCTGAGAAATGCAAGGATGGAAGGCAAAATGAGAGGAATAGATGGACATATTTAGAAAAGGGAAAAGAAGGATAAGAGGGCAGAATGGAAAGGAAGACAGCATTGGGGATATTTTGGAAAAGAAAACATTAAGAGCTTTCACACAGGAAGGTAGTAAAATGGTAAAAAAAAAAAAAAAAAAAAAAAGTTATATTCTCCCATTCTCGTTCATCTCAAGCATTGTGTCCCACTGAATATTGTTCATTATTATAAACAAAGTACAGCAATGTCTGAAACACAGTCTATTAGGTTATTGAATTAGGCAGATGCAATCCCTCTCAGGACAAAATGTGGATTCTGCCATTTAGACGTGGTAAATACTCTTTTATTTCTTCTTAAATCATTTTGTTTTAATACTGGAATAACTGTTCTTTAGAGAAAATATAATGAAGAAAATATTTATTTAAAATGTGGGTTTTATTGTCTTTCCCTTTTGTGCTAACTCAAATAATTTGCTCTTTGTTTTATAGGTCTTATTATATGAAAGCAAAATCATTTGTTTATATGGCTGACTCCAACTTTTTTTGAGAACTCAAATAACGGATTTCATGTCCTATTAACCTGTATACCCTCTAGCTTACTGTTAGTGAATAAATGAGCTGAAAAATATTAACCTTTCTAGGCAGAACTTTGACTTCAGCCAAGGCTTCATTCTGCCTAATAAGGATCTATAATTACAAGAAAAGATAAATGTATTAACACGAGTTTCAGGAGTAGCTAGTACTATATATCTGCATTTTCATTATGTATAAGAATTTCTGAATCTTATTTTTATTGATTACTTTAAATATACAGTAACTTTTTTTAAAGCCAGGAATATAGTCTGTGTTTATACCAACACAACACTTTACATATTTATAATGTTTCACAATTGTCAAGATACTTTCATACAGATCATCTCTTTTATACTTCACAATCTATGAGGAAGTTAAGAAAGATGAGGAAACTGGAACTCAAAGGCCTTAGCAACTTGAGCAACTTTGCATGTTTAGAGTGTGGAAGAGTCAGGACAAGCTTTTCTCAATCATGATCTAACACACTACCTACTACCCCACAATCCCTCTGAATTGGTAACTGAAAAGACAAGTCATAGAACAGGAACATGCTATCTTGAATAAAAGATTTCTATGGACCTCAATCCCAAATGCAATAATTTATACTTAGTTTGATTGGTCGGCTAGTTTAACAGTATAATCCCAGAAAGTTCTCTGAAGAAAAACAAGAAAATAACATCCAAGCATGTCATACTGTATTCTTTAGTGTAGAAAGAAGGCTCTTCTATTATCAACAATATTCAAGAGAAAGAATTCAATGTGATTGGAAGGCATTTGGCTTATAGATGCACAGTCATAATATTTTCCGTTATCTTTACAGTTCTATGCCGGTCATGCTCAGTTACAGAACTTGAAACCCAAGGAGACAGTCCCATCAGAACAAAGATGTCTAGCTAAATAAACAAACTACATTTGACTCATTTAAATAGATAAATGTGGTTATGGACACTAACCACTCCACGCTTCCCCAACCGCCTCACTCAGCTAATTTGAATGTTATGCATCTCATGAAAGCAGAATAGAACTAATATTTTCTAACAATCTCTTCTAGCTTCTTGACCCTGCCACACTAACTGGTTGCATAGCAATCAATATTCAGACTTCTTCAGTTATATCAAAAATATTTATGGATCTTAGAGATGTTAAGATAAGGAGGAAAATGGGTTGATGCCTTGTTTTTTGTCTTTCAGTACTCAAATAGTTCTTTTCTCTCCCAGTAAGAGGAAACCTTATCTCATCATGCTAAAACTTCAAAATGTCAAAGGTTTATATCTGAGGGGTATGTTAAAGATTATTCAATCAATGTTATGTCCATATGGGTAAAAATGATTTCAGCCTTAATCACCATTATATTACTAGTATCTTCCCAAGTGCCTGGAATTGGTTAGCTGCCCAATAAATAGGAAAGGAGAAAGGAAGGAGGGAGGAAAAAAGAGAAAAAGAAAAAACAAAAAGAAAGGAGGGAGGAAGCAAGGGAAGGAGGGAATAATTTGCCCTAGTGAACTCAGTAATTCATTTATTTCAAGGTGTTTGGGGCATGAAACCCAAAATAGAATAAAAGCAATTAGCAGAATAAAGTACTTTGCTCTTTATTCCTCTATTCTATAGTAAAATATTCATGTTTGCCCCCCAAAATTGTGCTTTACTTCCTTCTTTACATTTTGGTCATTAGCCATTTAATGGAAGTTGATTGTATTAAGAAATAAAATCTGGGTAACTAACGTAAACATTGTCTATAGCAGATCCTAATGTGGTAATTCTTGTATTTTATCTTACCATCTAATTCTTTTACATCATTACTAAAAGTCAGAATATAATATTTGAGTATGCTTGCTATTTGTTAACATAATTTAAATTTGTATTCTGTATTTATGATGTCCGGTCTACATGTGTCCAAACCAAGAAAGCAATGTGCATGCAGCATCAGCAGCTCCTAGAAATAGCAAGCAAATAAAGGATTTGCATAGTAAGTTCACAGATTCCTGTGATTCTGCTCTGCATTCTATTTTTGTGTGCTCTATAGAAAATATACTCTAGTATCTAAAATGTGGGTTGTTTCTTCATTTGTTAAATTCAAAGTTTGCTCAGCGGGATAATGTAAGTATGAAAGAAGTTTACATGATAAAATACCAATCTTCTAACCATGAGACTCCTTTGGAACCCCAAAGAGGTAAAATCAAATTGTATTTTCAGATAATTAACCCAATAGGTTTCAGATTCTTCTCAGTCATCTCTCTTACCACCACCATATCCAATTCTAACAGATTCTTTGATTTCTCATTCTCTACTTTTTCACAATAGACAATTCTCCTTTTGTGAGACTGACCAGCAATCGCAAATCACCAAGTCATTTTCCCACAGTCACTTGGAGCTCTTTGCTTTTCACTGACGGACTAATTAACATGAGCCAGTATGTTACGTGCATTGTATTTAATGATGATACTTTGGCCTGTACCATCTTCTTTCATGTTAACACTAAACATTATTCCAAAATTGCATTTTATCTTTTTAGAGATAGCTTCATCCAAAGTAGATCAGGGCAATATGAAAGACTCATTCTCCCAATTTCGAAAGCACTAGTGAAATGTGAGAATCAATATTTATCCTCCTTCAACATATATCTGTCAATGCAGAAGACCAAGTGTATATTCACTATTTTTAGTCAACTCTTATCTAATGATGCCTTATCATCTGAGTAACTAGAACCATGAATTTTCTGGGGTTTTTGATGACATCAACTGCTCAATTTATGCCAGATTTCTCTCTTGTTCATAACTATCGTACAGGCAAAGCACCAACCACATTCGTTCAGCTCTATCCTAGACAGTAGTTCCACTAAAAAAAAATTAGATATATCTGTTTCCTATTTTACAAAGCTGGCATTTTGCTTCCGGCACTCTTCACTGCATTAACACCTCTCTCAATTAGGCAGTGAAAAGAGAGGGAAAATATGCACAGACTGTGCTCTGGCATTTCAACAGCAGTGCCTCCAGTCAATTTCTGCAGAGCTCCTTGCCTCCTGATTTAATCCCTCATGTCAGTTGCTCATCATAACTGTATAAGTATGTTGCATTTATTTTACAATTCAATAATTCTCCAACAGGAAAGAGTATATCTACTGATGTATAATCCCTGAGCAAAGCTTGAGCTGTAAGAAAGCAATTACCAAGTCTTTATTTTATTTTGAAATCAGGTCATGTATGTTCACTGTAATTGTCAAGGTATAATAATTTATGATAAATTTTATATCACATATGTAGAAAGAGAGAAAAAGAAAGAGAGAAGAGTGGTCATCTCTAAGTTTACTTAATGATACCTAAGCTCATAAAATGAGAACATGAGCAACAGATTTACAAAGCCCACACTTGGGATTCCCCATCGTATCTGAGAAAAATCAGATCTTGCCTTAACAAATGTAGCCCAGCACTATAGAACTGAGCATGAAAAGTGGCATTCTTTCTTTACATGAAATCTTTCTCTATCAGGATAGAAATGAGACTAAAGGCTTGAGATAATTGCCCTTCAATATGATATATATTTCGTATCTACTACTTGTCTTTTTGTTACAAACAAAATGAGTGGAAACCTAAGATTCCATACACAAATTCATGTTGAGGGCATATGTATCCTGCCATTTAATATTCCATTCTCACTTACTTTCTCTATCTCCTCCATTCTGCTTACATCTCTAACTTATATTATCAGCTTTAACTCTTTTCTTTCACTTCCAATTGAAACATCATTTTTTTCCATTTTCACTAAAACTTTATTTTATTGCCAATTCCTCTCATTTTTATTTTTCTCTTTTTCACTCAAAATAATGAAAAAAAAAAAGGAAAACATTAGTTCACGGCATTCTGTATTAGTAAACAAAGGTTGAACCCACAGCTGTTGTCATCTTCCTTAATGCATTTACTTAAGTATTACCTCAGGATTTAAACCAGAGACTAGGGACTTTTTTACTCTATAGCATAAATTATTTGAAAGAATAAATTATTTATGAATAAACTCAAATATAACTAATATGAACTCACATCTCCTAGTCATCAGAAACCAGAATTTAAAAGAAAAAAAAAATCTTATATTTATGAAGAAGGACATCCATCTTAGCAAAATCCACCATTCAGTACATGAGGCAGAGGAAGTAAAGAGAGATTCTGTGTACAGCAACTCCAGACATTTTCATATGCCTTTTGTCAATAACAGCAGCAGAGTATAGACTCATTAGTGGAAATAAAGTACTTTGGATATAAAAACCAAATGCATGACAAAGCCTTCATCATCCAAGATCCAAAAATTCAATGAGGAGACAAAACACACAATCAACATAAGCAGAGAAAATAATTGTGAAAAGAGACTGAGAATGAGAAACTGCAAGATAGACATGGAGAGATGTGAAGCTTGCACTGTGATTGTGCTGACAGGTGAATAAATAAGAAAAAAACATACCCAATGTCCCTTTGTCTTCCACCAAGGAAAAGGCGCCAGGCAGAACTGGACCTCCAGCAACCCAGAAAACTGAAAGCTTCTTAAGTGTTCTCCCTGTCTAATTTTTGGTTTAAGCACAATAGAATAAGTACTGGCTTATTCATAAATTTCACAGGTATTTGTGTCTCTCAGTCACTAGCCACTGTCCTAGGAACAGGAAGCTTACATAGCACTTGACCTTGTTGGTTTCAGCCTACTAAGGAAAATGAACACCTAAAGAGACAATTACAACATAAATAGTTAGAGGGATGCAGAGACTGTGTGGCATGATGCAAGAAGGCCCCCTAAACTTAAATTTGGGAAGGATTCTCTGAAAAGGAAGAAAAAGAAAGCTGAGGGCCAACATGGCCCAAACCACAGCCCTTCCAACCTTCCAAAGGATCTGGGACATTAGAACAATTGTAAACTGAGGTCCTGAGTGTCAACCCTTTTGCCTTCTCTCCTCTCTCTCTCTCCATCATCCCACACCCCACCCCATCTCACTCATGTTCCATGTTTCCCATATTACAAAACCCTAAAGTAAGTGGCAGGGCTCCCAGGTTTGGCCTTAACTCTGTCCTTTGGTGGGGTTCCAGTGTGTCTTAGCAGGCATGATGGATTGGTGGGGTACCTGCCAAGACACACTGGAACCCCACCAGAGGACAGAGATGATTTATGTGAAAGTTTTGGAATAAGTAGAGGAAAACATGGGAAAATACAGAATTGTGTAGGTCATGGATATTGGTCCTTCACCAAGGCTCATAGACTCGTATCTGGGCTCAAAGAAAGAAAAGGCTGTAAATTGAAGCTCAAGGAGCTCTTTCCTGAAAATCTCTTACACTCAGAAGCACACAAGAAGAGCCACTCTGATGTCCAGCTAACAACAAAAGGCTTGTTTACTACTCAAGAACAAGGATATTAGTGACAGACAGATATATGCCAACTTCTTCAAAGAAAATAAAGAACTTTTTAAAGTTGTTATTTATATTATCATATTCTGACAGAATTTTGCAAAACAAAGGCCTTTGTACCTGTCGGGGTCTCTCACTCTCTCTTCGTATTTCTATATTAGTGTTTCTCAACCTCAGCATTATTATTATTATTATTACTATTATTATTGTTTTGAGACAAGGTCTTTCTCTGTCACCCAGGCTAGAGTGCAGTGGCAGGATCTCCCTTCACTGAAACCTCTGCCTCCTGGGCTCAAGCGATCCTCTCACCTCAGCCTCCCGAGTAGCTGGGACCACAGCATGCACCACCATGCCCGGCTACTTTTAGTATTTTTTGTAGAGATGGGTTTTCACCATGTTGCCCAGGCTGGTCTGAAACTCCTGTGCTCAAGCAATCCACCCATCTCAGCTTTCCAAAGTATTTGAATTACAGGCATGAGACACTGCACATGGCCCACAACCTCAGCATTATTTTTAATCAGCATTGTGGGACCAGATAATTCATCATTATGAGGACTGTGCTATGCATTGTAGGATGCTACTAATCGTTTTACAAAGGCTGCAACTTACTAGATGCCAGCGACACCTCCGCTCTAGCTGTGACAATCAAAAATGTCTTCAGATATTGCCAAATGCCACCGGGAGACAAAAGTCACCCAGTTAAGAACCACTGTTCTACAGTAATATGTGGTAATTTGGTACTTTTATATCTGTTGTCCTTTTTCCATGTGCCTCGCTCCCTAATAACCTCCTACTCAGTGATGATTACATAGTAGGAACTCAATAAATACTAGTTGACTGAAATGAATGAACCTTCCCAGCAATGCATGTTTTTACTTTTTCTAAATTCTTTAAAGTTGAGGCAACTGCACGCTTTCCCATGTGGACCTCCCTCTGTGAGCAAACAGAACAGGCCAAAAACCAAAGGCAGAATTTGGCTGAAAGAGAGAAAATGTGTAGAACAGAGTTATTTATTAAGAACAATCCAATCTGAGAAACATACTTAAAGATAATTTATCTTCCCTTCAGTTGCATCCATTTTCCTCCAGAGAAGCTTTATAACTGTGTATAAATGTTTGTAAACTCTTGCTTTCTCCATGGTTACAAGCTATGAGATCCTATTTATTTATACTAAGAGGTTAAAACTGAGGCTATTATCGACCAGAGATATACTAAGATAATGGTACTCCACTGATATTATTTGGGGCAAATATTTGTCAAAAATATAAATTGAAGCCTCTCTAAATGAGTTGGACTTTATATTTCCTTCAACAACCCTAAATACTGAGAGCAAAAAAAAAGTCTTAAAGCAGAAGAAAAACCACAGGCAAAATAACTATGACAATATACAGCAGAGCAGGATAGGAAGTGAATCATGGTAAGAAGGAACACAAACAGCAGGGAATGAGATACTCTGAATGGCATGCAGCATCCAAGAAGAAAAGTCAAGCTTGGAAAGTTTGTACTCTACAAATCAGGGTCTGGCAAACGGCACAACAAAGGAGGTTGGCATCATGTCCCTGGGCTAAGTCTATTGCCCAAATGCTTTACATTGGAAGGTTCTGAGGTATTTGTGAGAAGTTGAATGAACGTTCATGGTCGGCTCAGAAATGTTGGTGTGTTGAGGCCAGAATGCATTCAATCTCCTCATTTCCTAACTTGAAGACAGGAAACTGGAAAAGCTTCATAAAGTATAGGGGAGACAGATTTCTTGTTTAAATGTAACAGTATGTTTCTCAAAATATTTAAACAAGCTAGGGAATAAATCTCTTAACTAGAAAGTTAATAAACCAAATGTGAGTGTTTTATCCATTTCTGAATTTAGTGTAGTATTTTCCCTAAATACTTTACAGCTTTAAAAGGGTAGAAAATAACAACAACAAACAATAAATAAAAGAATTTTCTTTTTTCCTTTACCCACACAGGGTGGAAGTTTCCGGAAGAAAAGAGAACCTCACATTTGCTGAGCATTTACTACATGACACTTGTGGGATCCTTCAAAAATGATATTTCATTTAATCAGAGTAATCTTGTGAGATAAGTACTGATAACTCCTTTATACAAATTAAAAAAACAGATCCCCAACACACATAGCTAGCGAGTACCAGGATTTGAAGCCAAATTTCTGTACTTACTTCCGTATACTGTGCTTGCAGTTCCAAAAAAAAAAAGGAAAAAGTATTTTCCTGATTTGTTTTCCTTTTCAATGTTTTTTCTCAGAGAAGTCCAAAGTAAAAAGAAGCACTGTGTTAGAACTTTTCAAAGATTCTGGCATTTCTTCTTCTTTTTAAATGCAGACGAAGCAAACAAACCTCCTTCAATATATTTGCAGTCCTTCTCATATTCTACACAATTAAATTCAGGCTAAGATAGCAAAATGTATTATTTTAGATTTACATTATTTAACAATGAAATAGAAAATAAAACATCTAACTGATCTCAGATGTAACTAAATATAATAACTTCTGGCAAAAGTATGCACAATATTTACTATAGTTTTGGAGGTTTTATATTTTTAGTTTCTTAATCATAGTTTAGGGAATGTTTCTGAAGTACAAATCAAGATATATTCTTTCTCATTTTTGCCTAATGATTTCTGACTTTGAGGCTATCATGATGATACTAGGAAAAGAAAGAAGGTTGTACAAACTCTTCTGCATTGAAATTTAAAGTAGTTGTAAATAATTTTCCTATTAGGTGACCATGACTATTCATATTGATAGGTTGCTAGGTCTGCATAGCTGATGTAAAGTATACCTGACATGTGAGGATGAAAAAAAAAATGCAAGTATTCCTATTCCAGCAGGAATAGGAATGGGAGTCAGCCAATATTACTTCTCCAAAAACATTGGCCCATACCCGAATCTCCATCCATATCCCAAAGTCTTCTTTAGGAAAATCTCAAAGATGTTCTTTCCTATTCATTGAGTGCCACTGCAGGAGGATCCATTCCTTAGTTCTCTGCAATTCTGAAACTCTCATTTCCTCTGGGAAAAAAAAAAAATGGCCAAGGGAGGGAAGAGGTGAAACATTTCCTACGAAAAAATTTTACTTAAAGTAAAATCATATGTTTTCCTCCATTGATCATACTAACGTATGGTGCATTAAAATTTAGTCTCATAAGTCTTTATTATGAAATCATTTAATCACACAGAAAGTGTGGTAATTTAATTAAAACAAGTAACATAGGTTAGCTATCCCTTGGGATACAAACCCAGGAAAATGATCTAATCCATTGGGTTTCCATTGTAAAAATGTATTAATATTAGGCCACAAGACCACAGCAGAAAAAAATGCTGCTCATTTGCAAAGCAGTGATGGGGTGCAGAAACAACTTGAGTTCAGGGAGCCAAAATGTACACCATTCTTTCTGGAATGAGTAGAGAGTTTCTAAGGTATTCTGCCACCTCTTCTCTCATAGTGGCTAGGCAAATGCTGCAGGAGATGCCTTTTCAGAGATAAGAATCACACTCTGATTAGAATATATTTGCTGACAGTTCACATTATGATAGAGGGCCTACTGAATGAACTGCCAAGACAGGAAGCCATTTCTTCAGGGCATAATAGCTCATCTTTTAAAACATGATATTGTCTTCCTTTATAAGAAACAATACTTACCAGTATTATTTTAAAATAAAGTTAATATTATTTACACCTGAATGTCTGATTGCCAAGACTATTGTTGCAAATATAGAAGTTCCCCTTTTTAAATTCCAAAGTCAAGTTTATTTCCATATGCTCGCCAACTATTGTAGTTCTCTTGCTTTGGGGAAACTAAAAGGAGAAAGAAAATTGTAAGAAAAGGAAGTTTAGACTCAAAAGGCCACATAGTAAAGAATAAAAAATAAAAATTACAAAATGTCTCCTCCACCAGCCTCACCACAATGAATTAAATCCTGACATTGTTTGCTCCCTGCTCCCTGCGGCTAAGTTTCCTTGTTGCTAATACCTGAAAGCATATAAAAAATTTTAAGATTATTACCTGGTTAGATGAGTTAATGTTAATATATCTAACCATGATTGAACCTGTGATATCTTAGTTTGAACTATTTTACTTAATTGTATAGCCTTTGAAAGCTTGTAGAAGTAATAATATATTTTATTGAGAAGGGAGGACAAGAGAATTTGCCTGATTCATGGGGCACTAATTTGAAAGAATAAGAATATCATAAGAGCTCCAGGTATATTTCTTGAGCTATATTCTGTCAATTACAAATAGTTCTAGAATAGGAAATCACTGAAGAGTTCTGGTGATTTCTTGAGCTTGCTAAATATTATACTATTTCTACCCTAACTAATTCAAACTAAACAAATATAGATGGGACAGAGTATTCACAATATCAAAATAGTTTAAGATCTCATTTACTGTTATATCTTTCCTCACCCAATCCAATCTCACCATGTCAAAGTAATGCCTCCAGTACTAACAAAGGTTCTACCTTGTGGAATACGGAACCAGTTTCAGTATCTTTTGTACTTAGCCCACTAGAGACACACCCAATAGAATAGGAGAAGATATTTTAGAAATGTGGCCAAAAACAATAGGTGGAAACTGGAAGAAATGGCATCCCAGAATCCAAAGAAAGAAATGATTTCAAGAAGAATGTGTTGAGCAAGAGTATCAAAATTCAAGAGAGATTAAAAACCAAAATATAATAATGACTTTGATGTGTCTGAGGAGCAAGAAGTAGTTCAAGATGGTAGGAGCCAAGCAAAAAAGAGAGTAACAGGAGTATCCTCTCCAAGAGGTAGGAAAAGGGAAGATTATGTAAGATTATGTTCTTGTGTAAGAATAAGTACAATGAAAATCCACTGGAAGATTTCGAGTACAAGAATGAAATGAACTACTGTCCATTTTCAAAAGCACATTCCTATTGTGTGATAGAGAAAAGAATATGAGAGGCAGAGGGAAAACAGGACAACATTTGAGAAGGCTGTTACAGGGATCTAGTTTAAAGTTGGTACTGGTTTGTATTGAGATGGTAAAAGAAGAGGTAGTGAGAAATTATCAGATTAAAATAAATATTTTTTAAATAGACCTGGCAGGATTGGTTATGAAGGGTAAGGGGAGTAGAGAAACTAAAGATGACGCGGACATTTTTGGTCTTATAATGGTGTTGTTTGATTATGGAGGACAATTTGGGGAGTATTGGATTTAAGAAAGGTGGTAAAGAAGTTTTCTTGGACTAGCCAAGTTTGAGATGCCTATTAGTCACTGAGATAGTGGTGTCAAGTAAGAAGCAATATATAAACAAGTCTAGTTTAGAGAAGAGGTTATGGCTAACAATATAAAAGTGGGTGTCTTCAGTATATACATATTATTTAAACAACAGTAATTGGTAAGTTGACCTGAAGAATGAAGCTAGGTAGAAAACAAACATGGAGGATGGGGATTCAACAGGCTATAAGGCACTCAAACATATAGAGGTTAAGAAGAGAAGTCTGCCAAGGAGAATGAAGAGGACTAGACCACGAGGAAGCAGAAAATACAGGAAACTCTATGTCCCTGATACAAGATGGGAAATTATTTCAAGTGCTGCATCAAATACAGTTTAAAGGTTAATCAACACATTGTTTAAGAAATTATCATTGAATTTTATGACATGGATTCATAAGTCAATTTTACAAGAACTGATGTAATGACATTGGGATACAATTCTGACGTGAATGAACTCAAGCACAATGGAAAGTGAGAAAGTTGATACAACGAATATGGTGGTAGTTTTGCACTGTGGTGACTGAAGTAACCTGGAACCATGTGTTATAAAACCACTTCTCTGGATGGTTCTAGATTAGAGCTGAATGAAAGATATATCTGCATGCAGAACTGAAGCAGTAGTTGTTACTCCCTGAAAGTTATCAGAATTAGATGTGGTGAGAGGCAGACATAGAGTCTGTCAGCCTGTACCAGCTTGTCCTCATTCTCTTCCCATTCTGCTTGCAGATCTTCTTCCTGAATGCACTGTGGACCAACAATTCCAGGCACACCACCAGGTGCATAGGCAACAGCCTTTCATAGACTTCTTTTGCAGCTGGACATGCCTGGCTTTGCAGATCCCCCTGCAGGCTCTGACTTTTCACCCACATCAGCGCTTCTGGAGAGTGACTGGTGACTTTCCCTGATCCTTTAACTCCCTTTTTGTAGCCTTATTTCCTATATTCTCCCCCCATATTTCCAATAATTAATCTCTTATTCTATACTTGTTCTACTTCCCTGAATACAAGTATAAAACTGGTGCAAGTATAAAAATTGTTAAGGAAATTAGTTCTAAAGGGAAAGAGAGAAACATGGAACAGCTGAATGGTGGTGTAGTTTCAATGACAGGTCTCTTCAATTTTTAAAATAAGAATTATTAAAGCATATCAGTATGCTAAGGGGATAAACCTAGAAAAAATGAGAAATTGATTATGCAGAACAGAGAGGAGATAATTCAGAAGTAAAATCTTTGAGAAAGAAGATGGGGGATCCAACCAAGTGTTGGTCTTAAGTAAAGTCAGAGGCAGTTTATCCATTATACTGAAAGAATAAGGAAATGAGCACAAATGCAGGGGAACTAATAAATTTGGGAACTGTAATAAATAGGAAGAGGTTTTTTATTCTGCTTGCCTTATCAGCTGAGAGTGAAGAACAAGAAATGGATGGTGAAGGTTTGAAGAGAAGGAAGAAGTCTAATACAGATGTTTTGAAGCATAAGGAAAAAATTTGACTAGAGAAATTAGTAGAACATTTGTAAAGAGCTGAGGGGAAAGCTTGAAACTTATAAAAATGGGACAAGCCCATTCAGTGTATTTATCTGTTGGTTTCAGGTGTGCAGCAGAGGACTTGGGTTTAAATGGGATCCGAGTTTTGGTAAATTTAGACGATAGAGAAATATAGATGTATGCAGGGGAAAGATTTTAGTAATGGGTTCTAAACATGTAAACTGAAAAACAAGAATGTAAGAGGGAGCGTGATGAGGGAAGAACATTAGATTTTTCAACTGGGCATAAGAATTGGTCCAGTGATGGTGCTAGAAAGACTGAGCTGTGAAGTTAGTAGAGTTATTAAAAAGTAGGACGCTTAATATGCCTTGGAAATGGTGTAGTCTTTGATAGTAACAAGATCTATGGTGTAAACATAGAAACAAATGGCTGAAGAGAAAGATGATTGATTAGAAAGGGGATCAAGTTAAGAAACTGAGATGTCTTAGTATTAAATTAGCCATCCTTTGAAGAAGTTGATCTCCCAAATAAGTGTGATAGTGTCACGACAGAGAGAAAGACACAGCAAAACATCCAAGTGCAGAATTTAAGGAGGCACTCACACTCAGGTGCTAACTCTGCGTTGGCATTACAGTAGGAACCTTAACTTGGACATTAAACAGAATGAAGAGCTACAAAAATGGGTACCATCCATTGAAATAATAGAATCACATAATTTTTCATAATAAAAATTTATATTCTCTGAAGGACATAATTTTATAAGATCTACAAGGAGGCTGCTCATAATCAATATGCTACTAATATGAAGAATATTAAATCAGTAAATCAAAGTTATTCCAGCATGACATGATCACATTGTTGACATGTGGGTGGAAACACCGTCTCACTTCCTTTAACCATCTTTCATTGCTTAGGGAAGGTTAAGTGGTTACAAAGTAAGAGTTAGAAAGTATTGCCATTCTCTCTTCTACCATGTAGCAGACTTTCCATTTTGCTATTTCTTATTCCTGGATAATGCTTAACTTTATCAACAGCTACTTAGTTAAGACTTAGAGTTTGATTTTAGATAACTACAAAACTAAAACTGACTTCATAAATTCTTATCAATGGTATTCTCTTTCTTAAATCTAATGAATCTCTAAATATTTTTCTCACCTTACCTGCCCTGAAATATCCATTTACCCTCTCACTTAGATTCATCCCAGTATTTCTGGCATTTATATTAATAAAAAAGAAAGGGGAAATGAGTATATCCCACTGACACTGAGGAAAATGTTGTAAGTATCATCAAGAAAAAAAAAAAAAGATTGGAACAGGGTATTTGGTTTCTAAAACGTGCTCTAAATTCTTCCAAGAACTCTGAACATGCTAATACAAATGGAAATTATTTTAATTTCCCAATTGAAGAGAAAATATTTTTATTTGTAAATATATCTACCTCATTGAGGATTTTGTTTATAGCTAAATCCACACTGATGTTTCCTGGTATCTCGTTAGACAGTGTTATGCTGGCATTGCTTTGAAAAGAATAATGAGCATTATTTCAGAGCAATCATTGTATAAACTGTCTAATACCCCTCAATGTAACTTAAAACTATGTAAACTACAGTATATGTAATGAATGGTGATAATGACTTAGTAGTAAGCTGGAAAAGACATTGCCGCCTACTTTTAGAAAAGACATAAAGATAGAATCTACTACACTGAGCCAAAAAAAACATGTAATCATGAGTGATATTTGCCATCCCAGGAATGTAATTAGATTCCTTTAGAGAATGAGCAAAGGCTTAAAACTACCAGTTGAAATAATTACTTTAAATGTCAAAGAAATTAAAAATACTCAAAAATCCTATTTGTGTTAGACATTTATGAGACAACTCTAATCTGCAATTTAATTGATAAAAGGAGAAATATTCATCCAGGTCCTCCTAAAAATAGATCCAAGATAGAATTAAACATAAACAAATTTTGTTAAGGAAAATGCCTGTGTGAGGAAATAGAAAGGGAGCCAGGGAAAGCTGGGAGAAACGACAAAACCTGATGCAAGACTGGATCCAAGCACAGGAGATACAGAAAAAGTTAGACAGAAACTTACTCAACTGCCATGCAGCTCAAGGAAGCTTCAGCAAAACCGTCAGGGAGTCCTGGAGCCACAGTCATCATCAACGGAGTCGTGCATCTGTCAGGAACTGGCCTGCCTTAGTGCCCCTGCTGCACTCAGTTACAGGCTAAAAGCATCCCACAGGAAGTGTGGCCTCAGTGCAAATACCTTGATAAATTTCAGGGCAGAGCAGCTACACCTTCTGTCAATTATACTCTCTGTAGTTGGGAGTCCGTGAGGCACATTCTCATGGCTGCCAAAGGAGGGGAAAACAAACAATATTCTACAATACATATTTGGCATATGCATATGATAATTATTTTAATCAGGAATTCAAACGGATCTCAGTCTTATTTGTACTCAAAGAAAGAACTTTATTCCTGGTTTACAATGATTTGCTATGTTTTTTCTTTAATCTCTCTCTGATTTTTAAAATTTTTTTTAGGCTTCTTTCAGGTTAGTATGTTTTATTCGGTTTAGCCCTTGGTTCTATTTTTTTCAACTGTCCCATTTACACTCCAACCTAAAAAATTTTAAACTAATCCAGGTGCCTACTTGTTCTTATAAATATTTAGTAATGCCTCCTTCACTATCCTGAAATTAAATGTTATGAATATTTTGGCATTTTGAAATTATTCATAGATAATATCAACTACCCACATATATAATGTCATAATGCAATATAAAGGGGAAAATAAAAAGAAAATATTTCTAATAAATTTAGTATATGAATATGAAAAGGTTTGAGAATGACTATATTAGACAGCACCATGAAGTAGTTATGTGCTTGCACCTACTTAAAGTGAATAATATTGTAATTAATACAACAAAAAGAAAAGTCATTCTGTACAAGAAGTTAGGAAAAATTACAGAGCAGTGATATAGATGAACAGTAGAATAAAACTAAAGATTAATTGTATTGTTCTATTTATTTGTACATGCATACCTCAGAGATAGTGTGGATTCTCTTCAGACTACTGCAATAAAGTTAACATTGCAGCACAGCAAGCCACACTACTGTTTCAGCTTCCCAGTGTACGTAAAGGTTGTGTTTACACTATACTGAGGTCTATTAAGTGTGCAATAGCATTATGTCTAAAAATAACAAGGGATATATTAAAAATAATTTATTGCTAAAAATGCTAATGATCATCTGAGCCTTTAGTGAGTTATAATCTTTTGGCTGGTGGAAGATTTTGCCTTGATGTTGATGGCTGCTGACTGATTAGGATGGTGAAACGTGCTGAGACGGTGGCTGTGGCAATTTCTTAAAAGAAGATAACAATGAAGTTTGACATATTGATCCACTCTTTCTTTCACAAGACATTTCTCAGCAGCACGTGATGCTGTTTGATAGCATTTTACCTACAGTAGAGCTTGTTTCACATTTGGAATCAATCCTCTTAAACCCTGCTACTGCTTTATCGATTGTGTAATATTCCAAACACTTCGTTGTCATCTCAACAGTGTTCAGAATAGTAGATTCCATCACAAGAAACCACTTTCTTTATTCATTAATAGATGATCAAGTTTCTTTGCAACTCCTCATCTGTAAAAGTTGTATCATGAGGCTGAAGCAGTTCAGTCACATCTTCAGGCTCCACTTATAATTCTAGTTCTGTTGTTATTTCCACCTATAACTGCAGAGGAGGAGGAACTAACGGCAGAGTTACTGTTATTTCTGGTAACAACTTAGAATCAACTTCTTAACTTCTGTTAGCACTGATATTTTGACTTCCTTCCACAAATCACTAATGTTCTAAATGACATACTTTCTAGAAAGTTTTCAATTTACTTTGCCCAGGTCCATCAGAGGAATGACTATCTATGAGAGCTATCAACTTACAAAAGGTATTTTTTAAATAATAACACTTGAAAGTCAAAATCGCTCTTGATACATGGGCTGCAGAATGCACATTGTGCACATGTACCCTAAAACTTAAAGTATAGTAAAAAAAAAAAATGAATAGCTAGAGAAAAGGCACTAAGGTAAGAGACTATCAGGTCTGTTAGAGAAACAGCAGAAAGGCTAGTGCAGCTGCACTGGAGTGAGCAAGAGGAGGGCATAGGATGGAAGGTGAGAGAATTAACATAGAGGGCCCAGGTCACATAAGGTCAAGTGGATTTTTGGATTTTTCTTTGAGTGAAATTTGAATTTTTCTTTGGGTGAAATTAAAAGCCATTGCAGAGCTTTGCACAGAAGAGAGGTATGATCTGATTTACGTGACTTACCACAGGGTAATTTTGACTCCTATATTAAGAATAGAGAGAGTCAACAAGGCAACAGGGTAAAAGAAAGGACAACAGTTATTATCCAGTAATTACTTCTAATGGCAAAAACCATGATTTTAATGGCAAAAACCACAATTACTTTTGCACCAAGCTAGTAGAAGTCTATTGCAAAAATCCAAACAAACCAAAACAGCAGTGGTGGTGGAGGTGATGAGAAGTGGTCATATTCTAGACATAGAGCTGATAAGATTTCCTAAAGTATTAACCATAAGATTTGAAAGAGAGGTGTCAAGAATGACTCCAAAGTTATCGGCTTGAGCAACTGGAAGGGTGGAATTGCTATCAACTGATTTGGGAAAGGCTAAGGTGGAGACTTGTTAACCTGACTACACCTTTTTAAAGAATATGCAAGTGAAAACAACATTTTGCAAATCTAAATCTGTTTTTTTGTTGTTTTTTTTTCCAAGATAGAGTCTCGCTCTGTCACCCAGGCTGCAGTACAGTGGCACGATCTCAGCTCACTGCAACCTATATCTCCTGGGTTCAAGCGATTTTTGTGTTTCAGCTTCCCAAAAAGCTGGGATTACTGGCGCCCACCACCACACCCGGCTAATTTTTGAATTTTTGGTAGAGACGGGGTTTCACCATGTTGGCCAGGCTGGTTTCAAACTCCTGACCTCAGGTGATCTGCCTGCCTTGGCCTCTCAAAGTGCTGGGTTACAGCCATGAGCCCCTGTACCCGGCCTGCAAATCTAAATCTTTAAATCTAACCTTATATAATTGCTAGAATATGAAAATGGAAAATTCTTGGTAAGCAAGTTTGCTTGCTTAATATTTCATAAGTCATAAAATG